>NC_139335.1:65000-90000 GCF_056507025.1 Lutjanus erythropterus | reverse complement strand
TTTAGACAACTCCACCAGGAACGTGGGCTGAGGGAGGACAAGGGGACAAAGACGGAAAAACACCAGTTAGTCGACTTCCTGTGGTCACCTGCAGGCCCACAACAATTTGTTTTTTTACGTTTGTTTTTGTTGCAGTTTTCAGAGTTGGTCCAAAACAAAAATCAGATTTTTTTTGTGATGTAATTGTCAATATTCATTTAACAAACTGTTTGAGCAAAAACGAGCACATGAATTCAAACCAGCTAAAATGACCTCAGCAGAGCCGCACGCCATCGGAAAAAACTGACAGTGATTTTTTAACCGTGATATATATTGTGATATGAAAAAATACAGGAATTTTCACCAGATGACTTGAATAACACTTTATGTTCTGCTGCCACGACTCAATTAACCTGCACTGACCTGGTGACTCACTGCACATGCAGGGGCGTGGTCTGCTTTGGCAAACTGATTAAGAACCACTGTGATTGGTGGATCGCTGCGCGCAGTGTGTGTCAGGTACCCATGAAATTAGATGAGAACACGTTTAGTTCGTTTGCCTCCTACATCACAGGACCTGCGATGTGACTATTGTGAACACGTACACTGCGATGGCGATGCTCGAACGATATATTGTGCAGCTTTAACCTCAGGCACATTTCAAGAAGCAATATGAAGCCAATGTTTGTCCAAAAATGAGTCCTGCAGTCTAAACCGTAAGTTGGAGCCACAGACTGACAATTAAATAAGATGTAATGCTGTTTAATATAGGATCTATGGTTAAAGCGAGTTGTTTCCCTTCGCCTCCCTCCTCCACAGACACAGACAGCGATGAGTCCTCCATGCTTTATAACTCTGTCAGTTGATTAACTGTTTATAAAAACATCAAGCCCACTGCTCTGAAAATCGTCTCACTGCTGCCAAACTCCATTAACATTTTGATCAGTTTAACAGTTATAAACACCTACTCCCTCTACAAGATTATTAACAATTTATTATGTCTCATTAACAGACACAGACACATTTAGCAAAAATTCTGCATTAGTTTGAAGTCCAGCTAATATAAAATGGGTAGACGAAAACAGCCATTCTGGTCTGTGGAGACTCTGCATAAAACGTTGGACATGTGGACACTAAACTGCAGGGATCAATGTGGAGCACAGAGCAAAAATTAATGTGCAAAACCTTTAATATCCCAACAGTTACCACAGTTTTAAAAGTATTTCCTCAAAGGTGTCAGAATTCTGTGTGATCAAATATTCTGAATAGTTTGATTTCTGTCTATTATTCCTGTCACATGTGCTGCTCGCATCGACACCACAATTAATCACTAACAGTTGACCATTCATTTCATAATCGATTTATCATTGCAGTTCTAGTTTAGGCCCCAACAAATATCACAATCTCAACTGAAAAACACATGAAAACAGGTGGAGCGTACAGACATCCACTGAAACCAGAAAATAATCTTATTTAAGAAGCAGAAATCGGAGAATTTTGGACTTTTTTCCTTTAAAAATAACTCCATTATCAAAATAGTTGGTGATTAATTCAATAATTGATGAAAAACCGCAGCTCTAGAATGTTTCATGTAAGTTTGGTGAACTTGCCCTTTAAGGTTTTTCATTAGAGCACATTATCAGGATGGATGGTGAAAACAGCTGTTTGATAGAGAGTTCCTTCCTGGTCGACCGTGTTTCCATCAGCACTGATCATATTGACGTGTGATCAGTGTGAGGAGTGCTGCATCATCACTGTAAAAATGTCCCATCATGCTCTGTGGTGCATCAGGCCTCCATGACTGTGCACAACACTGAAGTGAAGTCAGTCCTGCAGTCAGTGGAGCCGTTTACACTCACAACCAGCAACAGCTGGTTCAAACAATCCACTGATTCACCTCCACTACAGCTGCAAACATTCATCTGTTAATCAATAAGTCCATCAGAAGAAAACTAGTTGCCAACTATTTCGATGATTCATTAATTGTTTTAGTCATTTTTAAAGTAAAAAGTCCAACGTTTACTGGTTGCGGCTTCGCTGTCAGTATCTGAAGGGTCTTGCAATTTGATTTGTGATATTAGAGGAATTTATGTCACATTTTCATTTACAACATTACTATGGTGTGATTTTTTACAAGGAGCTGTAGAAACGATGTGTAGATGGGAACATTTCATCATATTTAATTTGAAATGGTAAACGTTTAATTTATTATTCGATTATTAATCAATTATTAAATTACTTGCCAAATATTCTCACAATTGATTTATCATTTTTAGTAATGGTTTCTTTTCTGGTTCTTGATCAAATTTTTCACCGTTTTCGGGACCAAACAAATTGAAAAAAAAATTAATCAACATAATCGATGATGAAAATCATCGTTAGCTGCAGCCCGAAATGTGACATTTTAATCAATTTTCCCACGTTTCTGACTGTAGCAGCTCTGATCTCAAACACTGCAGACAAGCGACCCTCTGATTTTTGTCAGACAGCCGCCTGAACTGGACGTTACATTGAAAGTCATGAAATCGCAATGACACGACTCTGACGGCTCACTGAGCTCAAAGCTCGCAGGTTAGCAGCAAGCAGACGCTGCAGTGACATCACAAACATTAACGAGACGCCTCTGCAGGTAAAACACAGGTGCAGTCAGCCAACCACAGGTGGAAGGATTCATTATTTCAATCAAAGTACTGACACCAACCACAGTGTGAAAATACAGCGTTCTAAATCTCACTAAGGTAAAAGTCTCCACACATAATATACATGAAATATAATAACTGTCCACTTTATTAAGTTTCTAGAGGCAGATTTTCCATTTCAGACAAAACATTTCTGCTGTTTGAAAAAAGCTCCATGTTGAGCTCAGATCACATCAGTTTGAAGGTGCAGGAACAAAACTACGAGCAGGTGAAAAGCAGGACCGGCCGTCATTTAAAAACTTACAGCGCCATGATTCAGCTGCGGCTCGTGTTCTCACTAAGACCAGAGAAGTGGATCACATCAGTCCAGTTCTCTGCTCTTCACACCGACTTCCCATCTGCCACAGAACTGATTTCAACACACTGCTGTTTATAAATCACGTCCTCTGGATCAGGTCTACTTTCTGTCCCGAGTCAAAACTAAACGTGGGGAGGCAGCATTCAGTTTTCATTCAGAGACAAACTACACCGAAAATGAAGACTGAACACTTTTCTGTTTGTCTTTAATGGAATAAAATCTTTCAATGCAGTTTAAACTTTTACTTTCCCATTTAATCTTATCTCATTTTCAGTTTTAACTCTTAATTGTGTTGAAACGTCACTGTTTTGCTTTTATGTTCCTTTTATATTTTCTCTTGATACTTTTCCATTTTATGTAAAACTCTTTGAAATGCTTTTTGAAAGAGTCGTGTTTTTCTTGATCTCGGTACCAAAAGTACAGAAAGCAGCAGATATCATTTAACTGAAGAAGTGATGATACTACCTGGTACTGGGTTACTTCAATCAATAGCTTCAAGTATTGATAACCAGCTCTGGTGAACAGGAAGCAGAGTGTGTGTGTTTATAATTCAGGTAAATTCAGGTTAGCTTAGCTTCAGTGTGTGAACAGATCTGCAGCCCTCAACACATCAGATGGGTGTAGCTCTGTCCATGGAATGCTAACGCTAGCAGAGTGAGTGTGTGTGTGTGTGAGAGAGAGTGTGTGAGAGTGAGAGTGTGTGTGTGTGTGTGAATGTGTGTGTGTGTGTGTGAATGTGTGTGATGGGGGGGGGGGGGTGAGCAGAAGCAGAGGGGAAGCCGGGCGGGCTCCAGCTGTCCTGAGCTCCTCTCTGCTACATCCGTGCTGCTGTAGCAGCAGGACAGTTACAGTAAAACCAGTAACACCAGTAACTCCATCATACTGACCAGGTTCTCTATCGCCGCCTGCTCCAGAAACTTCTGTGCCGCCTCCAGTTCATTCCGATCTGAGGAGAGGGGGAGGGGGAGAGGGGTTAGCTCGTTAGCTGACAGTTAGCATGAAGGCTAACACACGGCTGCACTGAGTGTGCGTGAGAGAGCCACAAACTGGGTGTGAAACAGGTTCGGCGGCTGGTCTGAACACACGACACGGGAATATTGCGGGTATTTTCTGCTAGTGGATCACATTAAGGTGTCGTTCCGGTGCAGGTGTGGCCCCTCTGCTGCTGCTGAACCGACACGGCGAGGCTCCAACGTGCGTTGGCCACCGTGAAACGACAGACTGACGGTTAGCATGCTAACGTTAGCCATCGTGAAGCGACAGACTGTCGGTTAGCATGCTAACGTTAGCCGGCCACCGGGACACGTTCAGAGGGACAGAAATAAAAGTTTTGCGGAGAGACAACAACCCCGTTCAAACAGCAGTAACTCGGTTTAAAGCTGTGCAGGTGCCTCATGTCACACCTGACGGGACTTTTCTGTCCTCTGAGCGGCTCACAAGTCCCGTCAGCCCGGCAGGCGTGCGGACAGGCGGCCGACACTTTGAATGATCCGAGCTAACAGGCTAACAGCGTGGCTAACTGAGGCATGGGCAGATCGCTGCTGCTGTCAGAGCCTCCGCGTAGCTGCACCATCACCGCATGACACCGCGTACAGAGCTCACCTGAGCGGCTAATCCACACCGTCACACTGTAAAAGAGTGCGGAGTCAGCTGCGGTGTCTGCGGGGACTGAGGCCGTGACGTTACCTCGATTAGCATTAGGAGCTAGCAGCCCGCTAAGCGGTCCTGTTTAGAAGGGAACCCCAGAGCCGCGAAAGATCTCGCGAGAGGGATATTTTTAACACAAATTCTGTTTTTTTTCTAACTGTCACCACATCAAATATTGGTATTTAAACCTGTACAGATCTGAACTACAACAACCGCACACTATAAAACATAATTAAATTATACAATTAGCATAACAACGGCACAACGCGTACAAATCTGGTGAGACTTTCGCTAATAGAGGGTTCCCTTCTGGACACGACCCCGCTCGGCTAACGAGTCATTTCCCTCCTGCCTGCTTCAAACTTTGACCGGCTCTCCAGAGCTGAACGCGGCCGCTCATCACGCAGGTCACCGCCTGGGACACCGCCTCGGAAGGCGAGCAGGATGTGCGGGAGTGTGCGATGCTGATACTCACCCGGAGAGACGGTTTTTTCCAGAATAGTGATGAGCTCCATTCCTCTGTTTCTTCGCTCGGTCGTAGCTCGGGAGTTTCGGTTGCCGCGCAGCGCTCAAGGAGGATTAGATTTCTTCCACGGGGTTCAGTCGGTGCGGCCGCAGGGCGGGTCAGTCGGTAGTGAAGAGACGGAGGATCCCCGGTGCTGGGTCGGCGTTCTTCACTCGGATGGTGCGGAAAATGATAACGAGCGTGGCGTAGAGTAACGTCTCGTAGCTTCACCGCCGCCCGTTTGCATCCTGTGTTGTCGGGAGGGAAAGGGCCGCGCGCTTCTCTCCCGCGGAAGGATATCACGCACTGACGGCAGGGTGACGTGCTGCCTTCAGGGACCGTCGGACATTTTAACGATGTATAAGAATGTTTTGTTGCGCTGTCATCTTTTATATATAATATTATATTTTATACATATATAGTATATGTGTGTATATACGCGCGCGCGCGTGTGTGTTCACACTTGGAAAAGAATTTTTTTTTATAACAGGAAAAAACATCTTTGTAATCTGAGCTCATATGTAGTTTGTATTTTTTCAGTTTTGTTTTTAACATCATCTTTAACATCTTTAACATCTCGCTCTCATTTGAAGAAATTATTTATTCATCATTTTAGAATTTTATATTTATGAATGATGAAAGGTCCGGATTTGGCCCACTGGCACCAGTTGAACAGACCTGAGGGCTGAACTACAGGAAGTTCAACACAGTCAGACTTTCTCTGGATCAACAAAACCTAAAACCTGGATCAGAGATAACGAGGATCACGATGGTGGTTATCAGCTCTCTTTGTTAATCCAGACTTTCGTTTCACATAAAAGCGGCGTTTGTTTCATTTGACTCTTCTTCCTCATGAAATGAAGCGATCGAGCGTCTTACTGAAGTCAAAACCATCAAGTTGTTATAATTATGAGCTGTGGAAAAAAAATACATGACAAATAAAGCAGGAGAAGAAGAATGATGTGAGAAAATGACTGATGGACTAAATGTGGTCTTAATGCTGCCGTTTATTCTAACATGAAAACATTAAACAATAAAAGTCCATCCAGCAGATTTAAACATGATGAAGTCTGTCTGACTCTGTCCTCTGATGACAGAGACGAGGACATCACTGAAGTTTTTCACCAAACCAACGGAAAATGAGTGGAACTGATTTAAGATCGTCTGTGATCAATGATGATCAATTTTCTAATCAGTGATCTGAGCTGCAAAATCACAGACAAAACAGAAAACAGTAAAAAGTCTTCAAAGTGTCTGTAGTTGCTTCATCATTATTTTACTGTGTGGATTATAAACCATGTCAATTTAAAGAGTTAATATGATCTGGAGCAAACGGGGAAAATGACTCTGCATCACCAAACAGAGGTTACCATGACAACGTGATGCTGCTGTTACATTATGTTTCATGTTTACATTATATGGATTCGTTCAGTGATATTATGAACATTCAGCTCAACAACTTTTCATTGTTAACCTCCTCCCTCAGTTTAAAAGTTATATCGCTCATAAACAACCTTGTTAGAACAATAATTAGTTAAAGAACGGTGCTTTTTACAGACGATTTAATCATAAACAATAAACAATTATTTTTATTATTGATGATTTTCTCAATTAGAAAATGGACAAAAAAATATTTTACTCTCAAATTATTATTATTATCATTATTATTATTATTATGATTATTATTATTATTATTATTAATATCATAGATTCTGGATCCTACCTGATTAAACTTAGTGGTAAAACTGATTAATCAGCCATCACTAATTGTTTCAGATATGATATTAGACTCAGAAAGTTGAATATTAATTGATCTCATTACATTTCATGTCTTAAACACGAATATGTAAGTTTCCGAGGAACACCTGAACGTAGCAATACACTCCTCATATGTGTCTCCCGCACGAGCCCATTGCTCCTCTTGCGCGCTCGTTCTGTCTCGCACGCGCACGTGGCTGAAGTCAAATTTGTATTTTGCCGGCAGATTTTTTTTTTTTAAATAATTTAGAAAATACCATTATATATATATATATATAAATGTATGTATGTGTATATATATATACATACATACATTTATATATATATATATAAATGTATGTATGTATATATATATACATATATATATATACACATACATACATTATATATATATATATATATATATATATATATATATATATATATATATATATATAAATGTATGTATGTATATATATATACATATATATATATACATATATACATATATGTAATACATATATGAGGCTTGTGTGCAGACTAATATGGAATTTATAAAATGTTGTTATTTTGCTTTGTTTTAATTTGTAAATTGTCACTGTGTCAAAAAAACTGACAAGAATTCACAACTTCACACAATTTAAAAATGTTTTAAAATCCTTCAAAATCTCAAACTAACAACACCTGCTGATAACACAGGTGTAAAAACGTGATGGTATAATCATCTTTGTTTTAAAATATATTTGTATGAAGATGTTGGCCCTTTAAAGATAAAGTTGTGTCCCAGATGATTTAATCAGGCATAAAAAGAGTCAGCTGTACAGAAGGACCCCTGTCTCACTTCCTGGTTTAAAAAAAGGCAACTCTGGTAAACTTTCTATTTTTAGACAAATTCATTCCACAATATTTCTATCAGATGTGTCTCAGCTATAACAAGTCGACTCTGTAGTCCTTCTACATCAAAGATCAATAAGAATTATGGATTAAAATGTGTATTTTGATTCACATGAAGAGACTCTGAGACACTTTAAAAAATAAAATGTCTGATCACTACGACGACGCTGTGAAAAGAAAACATGGAACATTTTGTCGAGTCTGGAAGACGTCAGATTTTCCATCAGAGTCGACGTCTACATTTAATCAATAATTTAATCAGCAGGCGGTTTAAAAGACAAAAAAATGATCTTTAAAATGTTTTACAGTAAAAATCTAAATACGGTATTGTCTCAATTCTCCAGAGTGAGAGAATTAATTTATTAATTAATTTTTATTTATGTATTATTCCTCTCATTTCCTCTCAAAAGTTTTTTTATTTCTGTATTTTGTTTTTTGCTTCATTACATAAATGGGGAGGGGCTATCACTGCTCAACTTCTTTCCTATTGGCTGACGGAGCTCTGAGTACAGGTTCGTCCTTCGTAAAGTTCTCGTGAACAAACAGAAACACGTTGAGTAAAAACAGACCCATTTGCTTCTTTATTAGTTCATTTTACAGTAGTCACTCATACGTAGCTGCCTTGAGTTGGTCTTTTTGTGTCACTTTTTACTTTTTGTTTCAACTTCTTCCTCTATTTTTTTGTCAACACAGCGGAAGAGTCATGGACAAAGTATAAAAAAGAACAAAACGCAAACAAAGAAAAATCGGGATAAAATGCCCCTTTTCACAACAAAAACTACATTTGGCAAAAGGCAAGGATGAAGGTGATGATGATGATGATGATGATCCAGTGCATCTTTAAAAACACCCATAAACACGTGAAACATTTTACTAAGATAGAGAAGATGAGATATGTCTGGATGTCTGATTGGATAAGAGCTTTCAGGAGTCGGGGGATTATTGTCCAACCAGAATTGAACTCCTCACCTGTTGCTAGGTGAAGTTTGAAGCTGTGATATGCATCATTAACAGAACATGTGAGGCGTCGACCGCCACATTACAGTCACAGTAAAAAAAACACAAACAAAACAACAGCAAAAAAACCCTAACAACTGAAACAAAGAAAAAAAAAAAACGTGTACACACACACACACACACACACACACACACACACACACACACACACACACACGTAAAAGTGACCCATTCAGACGTTGAACACAGTGAAACGTTGATCTGGTGTGTTTATGGCACAACAAGGCGTTTGGCTGCTGAACAGCTCCGTCATGGAAATTCAAAATTTAAATACTGATACTTTTTATTTCCTGGACTACAGCAGACAGAGATATGACCTGAAACAACTTCAGCTTCGGCTCAAACTCATGTTTCATTTTGTCATTTCAGTGTCACAAAACTGGTGAAGAAAGACCTTCACAACATCTAAAATCAGTCAGTGGTTCAAAATCCAAACAGATTTAGTTTACAGTAAAATAAAAATAATGAATCAGATGAAACTGCAGCTTTTGGAACTTTTTTCTTGAGACATAATCGTTTCAGCTCGATAACCTCCAACCTTCATTACTTGTTCTGTAGCAAACTAAACACCAGCTAGCTAGCTAACATGCTAACGTCAGCTTGGTATCTCAGCTTCCTAAAGAGCTAACAAGCTAGCAATGCAGGTCTCAATGTACGGAAAAAAGAATCAGTGTTACACAATGTCAGTTCTCCAGACTGGATTTAAATTTGGTTTCTTATTTCTTCTTCATTTTTATGTTTTTGTTTACTGAACAATAAAACCGATGACCTAATGTGAGATGCTAACATGGACAAAACCAGTTGCTCAAAGAAAAAGTCTTAAGTTTGTGAATTAATTGAACATTGGAAGACGGCGAGCTGTTAGGAAAACTATAACTAAATAATGGCTCTTTCCCACCATTTCCTGTAATTTAAATATTCTTCATTTGCTCTTGTGAATTAATTAATCAAATCTTTCTGACTTGATTTGTGGTTTACATTTCCTCACCTCCACTGCTTTTGTAGCAAACTACCACCAGTTAGCTAGCAAGTGTTAGCTTGTTACCTCAGCCTGCTAACTGGCTAACAACACAGCTCTTTAATATGCAATGTAATAATTTAGGATTCATTTGAACCACTGAAATCAAATCTTAATTAGCTTGCAGGCTAATGTTAGCTAGCTAGCCTGTAACTGGCCAATTGTAGATTTTGTTTTGCTTCAGTTCTTCAGTGCAGCAAAGGCAAAGCAACAACAGAACAGAGCGAATGTTTGAAACCAACCAGCTAGCTAATGTGGAACTATGAAGCTAACATGATACTGTGAAGCTAACATGGAACATGCTAACAACATGCTAGCCAGTACAAGGCAACAACTATGAACTCTACCCTGACAAAACGAATATTGATTATTTTTTCATCATTATAACTGTAGTCCATCGTTTGTTTGGCGCTTTGATTTGAAACATCTGAAAATACAACAATATGAAGTATGATGCCCCGCCCACCTCAGTGCCACTGCCTCACACGACAGACAGCCAGTTCACACACACACAGAAAAATAAAACCGTCACAGCTGAGTGAAGACAGGATGTCAATCATCCAGGTGTCACATATGAAAAATGTCTGTTTGTACTGAAGACAAAAGCAGGAACTTGAGCCAATTTCCTCGTTTTATGTGACAAATCAAAAGTCAAAACTTTGATCCTGACAGGAATTCAGAAACCAACAGACAGATTTTTTATATGTGAGGCCCCGGAGAAAAATTACAGAAGCAAACTTTAGCCAAGAAAACAAAAAAACAGACAAAAAGTTAAGAAAACAAACTGAAAATATTCTTAATGTTCAATCAAAATATCATGTTGACAAGTTTAAAGTTTGACTTTTGACTCAAATATCTCTTGATTTTAAGCAGGAAGGAAGATTTTGTGACTTTGAAAAGTCAGTGATGATCGGGTAAATCGAGCAATCGAGTCTTTTAAGTGTGAATTATGAAGAACGCACAAAATTATCTGCAGATAAAAACTTTAAAATTAAATATCGGCATCAGCTTGTAATGCAGATACTTATGATCACATGACGCGAGCATTTCTGCAGGCAGGACGTTTTGCTGAAGTGTCTGAAGCAGATAAAGTTGCCGTTTGCGGTGACTGGTCCATGTTGGTCATGTGAGGCGAAGCAAATCGTGTTCCTCCAGTGCTACAAATTTAATTGGCCATCTTACAAGCAGTTATGACTGTTACATATGATCATTACGACCAATCAGTGAAGAGCAAAGAGAAACAAAACTGTCAACAGTAGTTTTCTGATCATGCCCACTGAATATGTGCCCTTTGGAAAGCAGTGTATTTTAATTTGAAAAGCACCGTATTTTAATTTGAAAAGCACTGTATTTTAATTTGAAAAGCACTGTATTTTAATTTGAAAAGCACTGTATTTTAATTTGAAAAGCAGTGTATTTGATGTCCGTATCGTACAATAAGAGCAGGCAGAATAATGTTGATATATAAATTGACAGAAATCAAAAATCCAGATTGAGAAACTAAATGAAGATTTTTCAGATGTGAGATCATGATTTTAACAAACTGAGTCATGAATTCTGTATTTTTACGTTGATTATTCTTCTGTTTTTTCTTTTCTTGGCTGAAACAAACTTCAACAGCAAACAGGAAGATCATCATGTTGAAAACAAACAAAACAACAACGAGGAGGAGGAGGAGGAGGAAGAGGAGGAGGAGGAGGAAGAGGAGGAGGAAGAGGAGGAGGAGGAGGAAGAGGAGGAGGAAGAGGAGGAAGAAAAGGAGGAAGAGGAGGAAGAGGAAGAGGAGGAGGAGGAGGAGGAGGAAGAGGAGGAAGAGGAGGAAGAGGAGGAGGAGGAAGAGGAAGAGGAGGAAGAGGAGGAAGAGGAGGAGTGTGAAATGGAAGAAAACACAAAGGTGTTTTCTGTCGCAGGAATGTTTGTTTGGATGGAAAATAAATTAAAACCTGATTTAAAGAGAAAAACAAAAAACTCCTGAGAAAACATGATCGATCGATCGATCGATCGATTCTGATCAGGTGATCAAAACGCAGACACACAATGGAGGAACAGGTGAGGAACAGGTGAGGAACAGGTGAGGAACAGGTGAGGAACAGAAGCGGAACAGGTGAGGAACCGAGGGAAATGCTGAAGACACTGAAGCTCACTCGCTCGCACACGAGGAGGAAACAGGAAGGAGAACACAGAACCACACCTGAACGACCTTCACCTGCACTGCCGCCGCCGCCGCCGCCGCCCAGAAGACAAAGGTCTGAGACTGAGTCGCTATTTAAAGGAACAGTCTGACATTTTAAACGTGCTTAGCACGAACTCTGAAGCAGGAGGAAGCTGATTGGACGAAATGCTGCAGGTGAAATCAAAGGTCAGATTGTTGTTTTACAGACGCCATCAGTCATCACATGGCGGCTCGCGTTCAGACTCTTTGTGTTCATCTAATCTGATTTCTGCTTTAAAGGAACATTTCACAGTTTTCTTTAAAGTTCTTGGAAGATGAAGACCTTGTGTTGCCTTCAGATGATCAGAACGTCGCCGTCTTCAGGCGTGGAGATTTTCTGAGAGCTCAGATCACGAGTTCTTTTTCAGTGGAGATCCACAATGACATCATCACACCATCAATTACGCCCAATAAAGACTTTCAAGTAAAATATCAGTATTGTTGATATGATGATGGTTTAATTATGATCACATGACCCACGTGTCTGCAGCGATATCAGAGTTGCTGTTTGCAGTGATTGGTTAGCGCAGGTCATGTGATGAGGAACCAATCACGTTCCTTTAACACCACAGATTTAATTATCAATCTTCAGAGCCGTCAGTCAAACTGAGCCAGAAAATCGACGCATCATTAAAATGTTTTTGTCTGTTTTTCTTTGTAATTTTGTGAAACATGATTTTCTGAGCAGCGTCAGTTTGACACCTCACTAGCTTGACAAAACGTTAGCATCAGCAGCTTTTAGATGCCGCCATTTTGGCGTCCATTTTGCCGTTGCCTAGCAACAGACTGATGAGACCGTATGACAGCGATTTATTTTGCGTCTGAAGACTGCACATCATTGTGGTGAGGTCATTTCCTGTTTAGTGACACTGATTTGATTTGTCTTTGCAAACGACGCTGAGTCTCAATTTTCCAGTCAGAGTGGTCGAACACACACACACACACACACACACACACACACACACACACACACACACCTTACAATGTGTGAATACATTCATTAAAGGGTCATTCTGCTATTTTTAAGCTCTATTTGACATATTTTGGGGTCTTGAAGAGGGAGTCGATGTTAATAACAGTTAAATTGTTTTTCAGAGCAGTGAGCTTTTTGTTTTCAGGATAAAAGACTGAACTTTACATTAAAAGACAAAGGACACAGTTATAAAGAGCTGATCAAGGACTCGTATTGACAAATTACGATGCTGAGCTCGTCCTGCGGTCCTGCAGACCTTCAGTCCTGCGGTCCTGCAGACCTTCAGTCCTGCGGACCTTCAGTCCTGCAGACCTTCAGTCCTGCGGTCCTGCAGACCTTCAGTCCTTCAGTCCTGCAGACCTTCAGTCCTGCGGACCTTCAGTCCTGCAGACCTTCAGTCCTTCAGTCCTGCAGACCTTCAGTCCTGCGGACCTTCAGTCCTGCAGACCTTCAGTCCTGCGGTCCTGCAGACCTTCAGTCCTGCGGTCCTGCAGACCTTCAGTCCTGCAGACCTTCAGTCCTGCAGTCCTGCGTTCCTGCAGACCTTCAGTCCTGCGGTCCTGCAGACCTTCAGTCCTGCAGACCTTCAGTCCTGCAGTCCTGCAGACCTTCAGACCTTCAGTCCTGCAGACCTTCAGTCCTGCGGTCCTTCAGTCCTGCGGTCCTTCAGTCCTGCGGTCCTGCGGTCCTGCAGACCTTCAGTCCTGCAGACCTTCAGACCTTCAGTCCTGCAGACCTTCAGTCCTGCAGACCTTCAGTCCTGCAGTCCTGCGGTCCTGCAGACCTTCAGTCTGGGGAGGAAGTAGCTGGCAAAACCTTTTCAAAACTCAAAATTCAGTTAATCTAATTTTGAGTTTTCTCAACCTTGTACTGTGCAGATTCAAAACAAAATTTCAGGCCTTAGAGTCACATGACTTCAGATCAGAATGTTCACACTATAAAAACACCTGCGTCGGATTCAGGAGCTGAAATCAGGTGATGCTGCTGCAGCCTGTTTTGATTTGCTGATTTAATTCCAAACCTTTTTGTACCTTTTAATAATTTAGACCCCAGAATGAATAAAGACGGCGCCCAGGTTTAAAAACATCAGCTGTAGCCTTTAGAGGTGAACTCAGCGACTGCGGCCTTCACGCTGTAAATTCAAACATTTCTTATCAATGAGTCGTTTCATTCTCTCCAGCTGTGATCCTCCGTCCAGAATTTTTTCATCATAAACTTTTATTTATTTGTTTACTTGTATGAAGTGATGACTCTGAAACTATTTTAATGAAGAACTGTATTTCTGACTGTTGATTGGCCGAAAAAAGACATTTGAAGACGATATAATCAGCAGGTTAACAGACTGTATATCCATATTTGTCTTTTTAACGCTACCTTTCTGTCTCCTTGTCAATGTCCTTTCGTATGCAGTTGTCTTGTTTGAATAAACTTTACTGCGGTTCTCATTGGAACGTTCTATTCAGTGTGAGCTCCGACGTCCTGAGAAAATAAAACACAAAAGTTTTGATTAAAGCGCGAGAAACGCAGCATCTGTCCATCTTAAGGCAGAAACTATCCTTCTGCAGGGAGACGTGATTGTCTCTGTGGCCTTACAGAGAGGGGGATTATGGGTAATCACAAGAGCTCTCTGACTGTACCAGACTTTTAGGATAAAGGAAAAACTCACCAATTTACTGAAGTTGATGTATTTAGCGTAGCTTAGCACAAAGACTGGAAGTGAAGGCAAACTGTTAGCCGAAGTCCACAATGATTTGATTTACACTCATCTTCTGACTGTGTCCTGATTTTAAGGTTGAAACGTCTTTTCCAGAGACAAACCTACAAGTTTATGACCTCCTCTGTGTGTGTGTGTGTGTGTGTGTGTGTGTGTGTGTGTGTGTGTGTGTGTTTGGGCGGTTGCACAACATCAAGCATGGATTTCCCACAGTTCCCTGTTCTGCAGCTACTGATGAGCAGGTGGATGTCTGGCGTGATGATTGGTCGTTGGATGAAAGGACGGAAGGAAGTATAGAAGGAAAGGAGGGAAGGAAAAGAGTGTTGGGATGTTTCCAAGGTTATGGGTCATTTACAGTAAACTACAGATATATACACACACCCAAAATTGTACAGAGAAGAAATATGTACATGCTCAGGGTTTCTATTTTTTTCTTTTAACGATCACCGACAACTTTCCCAAAATATCCTCCTCCTCTTCTTCTTCTTCTTCTGTGGTCACCAACAAAACAACACCTGTTCCAACGTCAGGAGAAATGTTGCACGTCCTCCTCCTCTTCCTCATCTGTCTGTAGTGTAATGAGGCAGGAGGCGGGGCTTGTAGGCTGTCTGGACTGTCACATGACCTTGAGGAGGGCTTTAGCTGTTCTTTAGCAGAGTTCTGTCTTCAGGAGGACAGGAGGAGGAGACTGACGTAGAGGAGGAGGATGAAGCAGCAACCGTGGTGGCGGCAGAGGAGGATGAGGAGGAGGAGGAAGAGGAGGAGGATGCGACCGCATAGGAGGGGAAGGAGAGCAGCTGTCCGGTCTCAGAGGAGAGAAGGGAGCAGGAGCGCAGGTCCACCGTCTGCAGGGAGGCGCAGCGACGCAGCAACGGGACACACTGCTCCGTCACCTTCACACACCCTGGAACACACACACACACACACACACACACACACACACACACACACACACACACAAAAACACACCGTCAGCTGATACTACAGTATTATTTAGTAGGGATGCACTGATCGACAGGCAGAGACAGCGAGCGGCCGGTCAGTGTTACACATCTGATTCACACTGACTGTAACACACACACACACACACACACACACACACAGACACACACACACACACACACACACACACACAGACACACACACACAGACACACACACACACACACACAGACACACACACACAGACACACACACACACACACACAGACACACAGACACACACACACACACTCACACACACACAGACACACACACACACACACACACACACACAGACACACACAGACACACACACACACACACAGACACACACACACTCACACACACACACAGACACACACACACTCACACACAGACACACACAGACACACACACTCACACACACACACAGACACACACACACAGACACACACACACAGACACACACACACACACACACAGACACACAGACACACACACACACACTCACACACACACAGACACACACACACACTCACACACACACACACACACAGACACACACAGACACACACACACACACACAGACACACACACACACACACACACACACACACACACACACACACACACATACACACACACACACACACACACACACACACACACAGACACACACAGACACACACACACACACACACACAGACACACACACACTCACACACACAGACACACACACACTCACACACAACGGAAAAATAAGAAAACTTTTCTTCCTTTAGATCTTTGAATCCAAAAATAAATATGTGCTGTGAATTTTATTTGAGTCCCTAAACTAAAAAATAAAAGGAAATTATCGGAACTAAAGTCTAAAATGTTTTTTGTTTTAATTTCAAAACTCAAAAATCCCCTGAAGTAAGTTTCCCTAAAACTTTGACCTTTGTTTTTTGGGTTTTTTTCAGTGTTATTTAGTGTTTTTCTTTTTCTTCATGATAGTTTCCATCATATTTCACAGCGTGCGACTTTTTCCGCTGAGAGCAAAGATGGTGACGGATGAAAACTTTTCCTTCTTTCCTCACAGTGATCAGATTTTAGAAAAAGCAGAAGTTTGTCCTTTTCATTCTGGCAAACGTTGTCTTCTTTGTTGGTTTTCAGAGGTTTCAGTTATGTTTAAGAACGTATCACTGTGGGAGTCAGAGACGTGAACTCCTTCACAATAAAAGCATCGCTAGAGATAAATGACTGTTTACCTGCCAGGTTGATGTGGGTGAGACTCTCCCTCAGGGGGGAGATGGGGGAGGTGAGGGTGTGCACCGTCTGGTCTGTGACGTTCACACACTGACTCAGGTCTAACCTGGTCAGGTGAGGGACGTAACGCACCAACAGACGAGATGACGCATCCGTCAGGTCCAAACCGGCCAGTCGCAGCTCCGTCACATTCTGGAAACGCCCCACTCTAGTCTCACCGTGAGCTGATCGACCAATCAGAGAGCAGAGAACATGTGACAGACACGTTAATGAGCTGATCGACCAATCAGAGAGCAGAGAACTCGTGATAGACAGACTCTTTCCTTCCACTAATGAAAAAAGCACACAACAAAAAACATTATGATCCTTCCTTCCTACGATATACATCATCATGCTGTGACCACGAACTATCACGTGGTTTTCTTGCACGTTTCAACACACATATAAAAACGATTTGCATTTGGTTGTGGATTATTGTACTTTTTTGCAATTGATTTAGTTAGTTAACCACATGTTAGTAAAACTTGGGATATAAAGGTTGTACTGATGTGTAGCAAAATGCTAAAATGCTACAGCATGTAAAGACGTAAAGATGTGCTCTGCCTCGTTCTATGGTAGGTCAAAAAGGATTAAAGGTTTTTGTTTTGTTTTTGTTTTTTTACGTTGAAACAACAATCAAAATCATTAAAATAAACTTAATAGCTTAAATAAAAAAAACCTTAAAACCACTTAAATGTCAAAAGTATGCAATTAATTAATAAACTAATATATTTATTACATGAAGCTGAAATATTTAAGAAATCCACTAGTTGTCCATTTAAGTTGTTATTATGGTAAAATTAGAACCCCTTAAAATTTGTTCCTTTAAATAACCTTTAATCACAAGTTCATGGTTTTCACCCCAAATCAGGGGTTAAACTGCAAATTAATTGATTAGAAGAAGAAAAAAACCAAAACAAAAAAAAACAAAACAATACCTGCATTTTTAAATTAGTAAAAGAAACTCTTAAAGTTAAGGCATTTGTATTATTTGATTGATTTTAAGGGTTTTTATCTCCAACATCTTAAAAAGGGTAAAACAAAACCCTTTAAAAACACCTTGATTTTAAAAGCCTTAAACACCAAACCACATAGATTTTATGGATTTAATCTGTCATCTCCTTTAATTATCAGTTAAAGGTGTTATTTAAAAACAAATAAAAACCAGATAAACGAGTGAAGTTGATCAACGACTTCACCGTCACTTTACACCAGACTGCTCTCAATAATCAATAATCATTCACAATAATTCTAGTGGTCTAAACCCTCAAAACAAATCGGTCGTGTTACGTTCCTGACTCAGCGTACCTGCGACCTCAGAGTGTGCGAGCGTCTCACCTGTCCTGGTGTCAGGTGGGGGGGCCAGCAGCTCTCTCAGGTGTGAGTCTTTGAGGTCCTCCACTCTGCTGAGGTCCAGCAGCTTCAGACAGGGACAGACGGCCTGACAGAGAGCCGAGACCGCCGGCCACGCACAGCCGGACACGTTCAGCTCCAACAGACCTGAACGCAACACAAACCCTTTACAACAGTGAAGCATCACAGACACACTAACAGACGGAGTCAGTAGTTCACCAACAACTCGTGTGTTGTGTAATAAAATCACAGATTTCTTCAGTGGACTGTGATTGGTTTGTAGACATCAATCGATCGATGTCTAAAAAAGGTAAAGTGGTGAAAAATTGCTATGTAATGTTTTTTTTTTTAGTTTATCAAGACAATTCTTTCTTTATTCTGATAAAGTGCAAAATGTGACGTCAGCGACGGGGAAGTGAATATCAAACAGCAGGTAAACAGGAAGTGGTGTCAGCACCTTGTAAGCGGTTGATGAGCCACATTAGCTGCTTCTTGGAGATGTTGGTATAACCCAGGTTGAGGGAGACGGGCTGTCGGCGGATGATACCACTCAGCATGGGGGGGGTGATGGAGCGTTGCCGGCTCAGATCGATCTGAGTCCACAACCGTTTATCACAACACCTGAAGAAGAGAAGGACACAGATCAACCAATCAGAGAGCAGACGACAAACATGAAACACATCAACTGAACAACAAAAATGTTTACATTGTGGTTTTATTCATCGGTCAATTTAACTTGTCCCTCAAAATAATATTGATCAATTCTTTTCTAAAGAAACTAACTGAGAAAAAAAAAAAAAGCTCCGTTTCTCCATCGTTACGAGATCGGAGGTTCTCTCTGTCCAGAACACCTTCAGAACACTGAACGGAACAATTCATTCAACAAGATCGTTCCACTATAGTGGGCGGTGAAGCACTCTGACCACTGATCTAAGGGCGCTGTGCGCCGAGTGGTCCTGACAGCTGTGCTACTTTAATGTGCTCTGTGGACCGGGTCGGGTCGGGTCGGGTCGGGTCGGGTCGTTAACAGGTTAGATGGTGAGGGTTGGTTCTCATAACAGGTTGGGTGCAACAGAACCTTCAGTAAAACCAAGTCTACAAGTTTGGCTCCTGCAGGGGGATTAGGGGTCTCAGGTGAAGGTGAGGGGGTGGAGCTTACTAGAGACCGTTACAGGGTTTCGGATAGGTTTCTCAATTATCTCCTTAATTCAGAAAACTTTTTTTAAAATTAACATTTTTCTTATGAACTCAGAAACAAAGAGCACCTGAAAGCACAAAGGTTCCGCTCGTATCTCGTATTTCAGAATAAATTCAGTAAAGCTTCAAGAACATCCTGTTTTAATTTGTTCTCCAGGACCGACAGTCTTGTGACGATGATTCATTAAACTCCCAGAAATATAAAATCTAAATCATCGGCATATACTCTTATTTTGTAGTCTGACTGAACCGCAGCAGTGTGACGTCAGTGTGATGTCACTCACCAGCGGCTCCAGGTGCGGCACACTCTCATGCAGACACACAGCTCTCTCTGGCTTAGATGTGTGAACACTCGCAGCCACACATCGCGGGTCATGATGTGGGAGGAGCCAGAGTCCAGCGGCAGGCAGCTGGGCTCGGGGCAGGTTGGGGGGGGGCGCACCAGATGTCTCTCCATCTGAACGGGTCGAGGGGGCGAGGGCACGGCCGGTGGGCTACGCTTCATCATCTGAGAGCGCGGAGCGAGGCGGGACGGCTGTGAGCACGGAGACGCTGCCATTGCGGACATCATCAAGCCGCCGACCCCTGGACCACCGCCGCCTCCTCCTCCCCCGTTTGAAGTGGGAATGGAGGAGGAGGAGGAGCTGAGGTTGCTTCTAGACGTCTGGTTCTTACTGTTGCTACGGATCTTGTTGCCACGGCTGCTGCTGCCTTTGGTCCCGCCTCCTCCCACCCCACTGTGTCTGTGATTGGTCAGAACTCCGCTGGCGTTCTCCTTCTCCCCACCTTCCCTCCCGCCTCCCCCAGCCGTGCCTCCTCGTGTCCGTCCATTGCGTGCCTCCTGCCCATTGCTGCGCTGCTTCCCAGTGAAGCCGTCGTGCTGTGAGGATGGAGGCAGCTGATTTGAGGAGAGAGGCGAGGGCGGGGGTAGGGAGGCGGAGTTTTTCCTGGTCCTGTCAGAGGTGGGTGTGTCCTCCTCGTCTCCGTCCAGCAGTCCTCCTTTCCGTCCTCGTGGAGGTAACCCCGTCTCTCCTCCTCCTCCCCCTCCTCTCCGCCGAGCCTTCTCCCCACTGCCTCCCCCTCCCTGCTCCTCCTCCTGCACCTCCTCCTCCACCCTCCCCCCCTCCCCCTCCGACTCCTCGCTGGCGCTGAAGCCCAGCTCGGCCAGGCGTCGCTCCCGCTCCCTCTCTCTCTCCCGCTCGCTACGACTCCTCTCGCGCTCTGACCGCCCACCGCTGCTGTTACCAAAAACAATGGGAGGGGGCGGGGCGGGGGAGGATGATGAAGGCGAGGAGCCTCCTCCGGCCTGCTCCCCCCTCAGGGAGTCGTCGGAGTCGGACTCGGAGTCAGACTCTGAACTCGAGGAGGAGGAGGAGGACGACTCGGGCCGACGCTCCAGCAGACACATCCTCTTAAAGCGCTCCAGTTTCTCTCTGTGATGGGAGCGCTGGTCTGCACTCGACGTCCCCCCCGCACCCCCGCCTCCTCCCCCGCCTCCTCCACCACTCCCAGCCTGAGAGGAAGCGGTTGTCGAGGAGCCCTGCAGTCCTCCTGCTCCTCCTCCAGCTGAGGAGGTGGGGCCATTGGACTCAACTGCCTCCTGTTTGGGTTTCTGAAGGAAGAAACACGAAAATCATCAAATAGAACAGAGAGACATGGAGACGGAGACGGAGACGACTGACGTCCTGGTGTCTGTCGTTCTGTCAGACTTCAGTGTTTGATACAACTGACAGCAGTGAGTCAGTTTCTCTGTGACGTCTCTGTCAAATCAGAAGAAAACCAGTTCAAACAGTAGGAAGTTTCTTTTTCTGTCCTGATGTCCTCTGATGATCCACCAGTCAGTCGTCTTTTCTGTGTCTTATTGTTTCGTCCGTTCATGTTGAAATCAGTCTGGATGTTTGAAGGCGGAGCACAATGATGCAAAATAACAATAATCAATAATTCACCTCAGAGTCGTTCAAACTAAAGAAACGAGTCTGTTTAGAAAATGTGAGGAGCAGAAAGTTCAGATTCCTGAAAACTCTGCTGAAGTACAGTAACTAAGTATTTGTTAATTCCCACCTCTGTCACTCTGCTTCTTCCCATTTGGTCACATGATGCAGACAACGAACTTTACATTCCAGTGTAACTCTGACGACTGTTTCTCCCAGTAAAACCTACACACACTTCAAACTGTCAGACTGTTGAGCAGATATTAAAAACGTCTCTGCTGGTTCTTCTCTTACATTCAGAATCATGAGTGATTTCGTTGTCAGTATTTAAACTATCAGCTCATCTTGTGATCCAAAAATTCCTGTTCAGTCAGGAAAATATTTAGTTAAGCTCAAATAACCTGATGGTGAAAAAAGACTAATAAAACTTCTGTATTGAACATTATTGAGTATATTTATTTATTTATTATTTTCAGTATAGTTTGGGAACTTTTATTTATTTTGTTTGTAAATGACACCAAAGGGTTTCTGAACAGAAAAGGTTAAAGGTAAGAAGGGCAGGTTTAATCAGCTAAAGAGCCAGAAGACGCCGTCTCGCTTAAAATTTCTGTCTTCGTTTTCCCCAAATAGTTAATTTTCTTTGATGAAGATAATACTGACATTTCTGTTAGTCAACTAAAACAACTACAACCTGTCAAAAACAGAACATGTGACGAAAACTAACAATTAAATAAAAACAAACAAACAAAAACAAAACAATCGCAAACAAAATCAACTCGACTTCACAGCAGTTTGTTGAATAAATGAAAAGAAAATCTTTGCACCTTTTTGAGACGTTTCTCGTGAGCTCCTTTCATCTGAGAGAGAGACAGACAGAAGAGAGAGACAGTCAGTCAGACAGCTGGACAGACAGACAGACAGACAGACAGACAGACAGACTGAGAGACAGATACACAGACAGACAGACAGACAGACAGACTGAGAGCTGGACAGAGAGTCAGACAGACACACAGACAGACTGAGAGCTGGACAGACAGACAGACAGACAGACAGACAGACAGACAGAGAGCTGGACAGAGAGTCAGACAGACAGAGAGCTGGACAGACAGACAGACAGACAGACAGACAGACAGACAGACAGAGAGCTGGACAGACAGACAGACAGACAGACAGACAGACAGACAGACAGACAGAGAGCTGGACAGAGAGTCAGACAGACAGAGAGCTGGACAGACAGACAGACAGACAGACAGACAGACAGACAGACAGAGAGCTGGACAGACAGACAGACAGACAGAGAGTCAGACAGACAGACAGACAGACAGACTGAGAGCTGGACAGACAGACAGACAGACAGACAGACAGAGAGTCAGACAGACAGACAGACAGACAGACAGACAGACAGACAGACAGGCAGACAGACAGGCAGACAGAAGAGAGAGACAGTCAGTCAGACAGCTGGACAGACAGACAGACAGACAGACAGGCAGACAGACAGACAGTCAGTCAGACAGCTGGACAGAGAGTCAGACAGACAGACAGGCAGACAGACAGACAGTCAGTCAGACAGCTGGACAGACAGTCAGACAGAAGAGAGAGACAGTCAGTCAGACAGCTGGACAGAGAGTCAGACAGACAGACAGACTGAGAGACAGACAGACAGACAGACAGACAGACAGACTGAGAGCTGGACAGAGAGTCAGACAGACAGAGAGCTGGACAGACAGACAGACAGACAGACAGACAGACAGACTGAGAGCTGGACAGACAGACAGACAGACAGACAGACAGAGAGTCAGACAGACAGACAGACAGACAGACTGAGAGCTGGACAGACAGACAGACAGAGAGTCAGACAGACAGACAGACAGACAGACAGACAGACAGGCAGACAGACAGGCAGACAGAAGAGAGAGACAGTCAGTCAGACAGCTGGACAGACAGACAGACAGACAGAGAGCTGGACAGGCAGACAGACAGGCAGACAGACAGACAGAGAGAGAGCTGGACAGAGAGTCAGACAGACAGACAGACAGACAGACAGACAGACAGCTGGACAGACAGACAGTCAGACAGACAGAGAGCTGGACAGACAGACAGACAGACAGCTGGACAGAGAGTCAGACAGACAGACAGACAGTCAGACAGACAGAGAGCTGGACAGACAGACAGACAGACAGCTGGACAGAGAGTCAGACAGACAGACAGACAGACAGACAGACAGACAGAGAGCTGGACAGACAGACAGACAGACAGACAGACAGACAGACAGACAGCTGGACAGACAGACAGTCGGGCAGATAGACAGACTCGGAGCTCATTCGCTCACCTTCTTCTTGGGCCCGCTGTCCTGAGGCAGCTCCTTCTCCTTCTTCCTCTTGTGTCCCCCGTCTGTCCTCCCCCCCTCCTCCAGGGAGGGTGGGGCTTTCTTTTTAGGGGGTGGGTCGTCTGTGAGCTTCCAGCGGCCCACTTCGCCGTTATCCAGCCTGCGTTTACCGGAGCCGTCCGCCTGGTCCTGGACACAAACATCAATCTCACAGTTACAGACACGATCGCATTTTCAGATTTTGTTTCGATGACTTTACTCTCAGTATGACAACTTTATTCTGAAAATCTCAGAACTGTTTCCTACTCAGTGTTTCCCCTATAGTGTATTTGGCAGGGCGCCCCGCCCCCCCAACAGACGCCCCCGCCCTGCCAACAGGACGCCCACCCAGAAATTCAAGTTGTAGATTTTTTTTATTCCATTATTTCATTTTTATTTTAATCAAAAGGGCCAATAACAGCTGTTCTTCTTATCAAATAAAAAATGTGAACATAAATCAGAGTTAACTGTTTATTCAGGTCCAGATGTTCTGTAATGATGGTAAAGGGGTCGTTTGATGAGAAGCTCCTGCAAAGACCCCAACAACGGACCACGCTCATTCCAGCCCAGACACCCCCCCCCCCCCCCCAAGGTAAAACAGCTACAGGAAACTGCTACTAATAGATCGTCTGTATGGTGTCCTTTTTAGGACATGTGACGATGTCGGACTCTTACCTTACTGGTTTTTCCCTCCTTGTGGCACTTTGGACACTCCCAGCAGTTTGGGATCTCATCGTTGATGATTCCTTCAGCTTTACCCATCTGAGGACAAACCACACACTCAGTACACCTATTTTTCAATTGACAGGATTTTTTTTTAACATTTTCTGACATTTTATGGCCCAAACAAATAATTGATTATTGGAAAAATTATTGGCAGATTGATCATTACGTGAAAAATAGGTCCAAACACGTGAAAACAGGTGGAGCAGACGGATGTTTCACATGTTTGGATCTATTTTAAAAGATTTTGACAGGATTAATTAACGGTTATTACTGCAGTAATTTAGCTTCTTAACAAAGACAAAATGACAACGAAGTTCAGGACTTTAATGACTTTATATTTGACAGGAAGTGTTTCTGTCCCTCAGAGTTCCACGTCAACGTTCTCCCTTCATTATTATTCTCTTTGTTGAGCCTCAGTTTCCCCTCAGGGATTAAAACACGTGTTGTGACAAGAAGAACAGAATGTATCTCTATGTTGAAATATTTGTG
>NC_139335.1:2500-60000 GCF_056507025.1 Lutjanus erythropterus | reverse complement strand
GGAAATGGTGAGCAGACCTGGGTGATAATAATTCAATTATGATAAAGATTGATCAGGTTGTGACTGATGACATGTTTGCTGGGTGGAGGTGGACGGGAAACAAAATCAAATATCACAATATCTTTGATCAAATACTTTCATATTGTAAAATTGCAGGAATGACTAGGGATGATAATGATTAATTGATGATTAATTAATAGGTTGTTACAAATTTGGTTGATCAATTAAAATGTACTTGATTGCTATGAAGAACAGACCATTGCTGTGTACAACATACTGTTGCTATGGACACGACCCTAACGAAAGAAAGTAGTTCCTACATAAAACTGTTCACAAGGTCTGTGGAGTATGTTGAGTCATAGGGCCACAATTTCTGGAAAGAGCAACCGGTTTCGATTTTTTCAAATCTATTTTTGTCTCTTTGAGCTCCACAAGCTGAAAGTCATCTAGTTCCTGAAGTCAGACACCTCGAAAACTCTGCAGCTCAAACCAAACTATCTGGATGGATAAACATTTCTACAGGGAGGAGGAAGAGGAGGAGGAGGAAGAGGAAGAGGAGGAGGAGGAGGAGGAAGAGGAGGAGGAGGAGGAGGAGGAGGAGGAGGAGGAGGAACATGCTTTGAATTTTGGGTTGAACTGTCCCTTTAAAATTAAAAAAATATAAACCACAACAGGAGTTTTTCCCCTCAGGTATCACAATTATTATAAGAACTGAAGGAATTCATTTTAAAAATTCAGTCGATGCCATAAAGTGTCAAAGTTTGATCAGAAGAAACTTAAAAAACAAAGAAAAACGTGTGAAAAAAAGTGTGTGTGCGCGCGTGTGTGTGTGCGCGCGTGTGCGTGCGTGCGTGTGTGTGTGCGTGCGTGTGTGTGTGTGTGCGTGTGTGTGTGTGTGTGTGTGTGCGTGTGTGTGCGTGTCTCACCGCCGTGCACTGTCTCAGGAGGCAGGACTGCTTCATCCGCCCGGGCCCTCCGAACTTCTTCATGTCCTTACAGAAGTGACACTCTCCACACTCCGTCCTCATGCAGGCCTGGCAGCGCCGGCACCGCGTCCGCCTGCGCCTCGCCCCCCCACCAGCCCCCCCGCCCAGTGCCTTACTGCCCGACATCCCCGAACAAGTCAGCTGCAGACACACAGAGACACGAGACATGGTGAGGCAAATGTGAGAGTCACAGAAATAAAGAAATAAAAACATGAACTCACATCAGGTTGTTTCAATCAAACTAGAGACGTGAAAGAAAAGGAACCGTTCCCTCTGTGGTGCTCTGATAGAGAACCTCAAAATGCTCCTCATTAAACCAAAACAAAAACAGCAGTCTGACACTGTCTTCACATCAAAGTTAGCATCGCTAAAATTAGCATGGCTAATAGCAGCTCTCAGTACTTTTGGAACTTCTAACTGAATCTCTGTGGTTCCAGGGTTCCACTTCAGTTTCCAGCGACTGTCCCGGGTCGAGTAAACCTGGCAACTCAGTTGCCCAACCCTTCAAGCAGTAAGACAAATAATACATAAAATAAAATAGGCTATTTAATTATCAATGAAATGTTGAACTAATTTTCCTTCCAAAGACTAAAAAAATGTTTTTAGACTCTCAAATATGGAGATTTCCAGCTTCGCTCAGCTGTTAGAGTCGATCTAATGTTGGCATATAATGAATTACGAAATATATTTCTGCACCCTTATACTGTACTTGATGGTTTGAAGGTACAACTGTTGCATTGCCAATCAATATTAGGTTAGAAAATAAATAATTTGTCCAACTTAACGCAACTTCAGGTAGAAACTATGCCCACTTCTGATCTTCTATCTGAACAGAGACGGATCATTTCTTTGACTGAACAGATAATAGCATCTCTGTGCACCTCCAACCTTTCCACGTTAAATTAGAGCTGCACTATTATCGCAATATTATCAAAATCATAATATGGCCAAATCACAGAGAAGCAGAACCTTTCAGAAAAAGGAAATGTGTCTCAGATCATTAGAATGAAGTTTTTTGTTTTCAGTAGGCCTGGGCGATATGGTCAAAAAACCTATCACGATGGTGAAGTTTCATATCGGTCAATATCGATAATTATTGATCGTGTAGCTGTGACTGATGATTTGTTGTGTACTCCTTGCTGACAGGATAAATAAGTTTGTTGTATTATATTGCAACAATATTACAGGGATGACTATTGATGCTTAGAGTCGGGCGATATGCTAAAATTTCCAAACGATCAATGTCAGTCCATCCATCAGCGATTGGCAATGCCATCGCCCCCCCCACCCACCTCCTCCCATCCTCTCGGGTCTCAGGTGGGAGATGTGCGCAAGCGGCGAATTAACTGTTACTGCGTACGTTCACTGCGTCCCATTGGACAAAACAAACTCAAAGTGTCTACAAAGTACGTTTTCACACGTATTTTCCATTTTAAACAGAGAAATACAACCGTTCACCTTCTGAGTTCAAGTTTCTCTCTTTTACTGAACTAATACAAACGTAATTGGCTCTTTAACACCTCGGAAAACACACTTCATTTAAACTCGACAGAAAAACATGTATAACTCACCAAAACCATCTTTGTTAGTCTGTCCACTCTTCCAACAATCACCAGCTGTGGTTTGGTCAAAATAAATCCTGAGTTTACCGCGTGGAAAGAGTTTAAAGAGTCGGACTCTGCAGGCTGTTTGCACTCGTCACTCAGCTCAGATCACTCATGGTCGGCTGAGTGGGCGTGAACTGAGCCGCTGGATGAGAGCGCCGTGCAGAGGCTGTCGCTCTGCAGACCGTTACGTTAGCAAACAAATATTGCCCTAAAAATCGGGCAAAGAAAGCAAACGGCGATGGATTCAGTCCATCGTCAATAGACGATACAGTCGTCCAATTGCCCAACCCTATTGGTGCTTTCACAAAATGTGAGATTATTTTATAAATAATCATCAGTAATGTGGATATAATGCGTAAGTGAGTAAAGGAAAATAACAGATCAGCTGGAACAGTCTGGTAAATTTTCAAAATGACATCACTTAACTGAAATGCAGACAAAGACAACACTTCTGACGTATCAACATATAACGATATCCAATTTCTATCACGATATCTAGTCTCATATTACATTACAATAAAATATCAGTCCAGCCGTAGTTTTCAGTAAAAATTAATATCGTGATGCAAAAATGATCATTGTCACTAACTGAATCACATCAGTCTGTGTTTCAGCTGTTCGTCTCTATCAAAGGACTGCAGGTACAACAACTGATGTTTACCTGCACAAACACATTTTCCATGAGAAACAGGTCCTGAACTCTTTTACTGTGAAGCGACACTGTTGGAACACGTGTATCTAAGATGTTCTGTTGTTAACCAACAGCAGCCGCAGGATGTTATCAGCAAAGCAGAACAGGTGGCATCCAGTAAATTTAGTGTGGTTTAGCGTTTTTTTGATCTAGAAAATGAAAATAAGGTTGTAAGTAGGATGTGTCAGATTACTCTGTCACATGGGCGCCCCAGTCCCTCACTCACTCAGTCACTTTCAGACCAGCCTAAATAAAAAAATTATGTTTTAAAAAAAGGCAATCAAAAAGTAAATTACTTGCCAAGAACAACCTTACTGATTCTGATACCTGAACTTTGTACGACCTGCTCGACACGTGCAGACCGTCAGTTGTAAACAAGCGCGCCCAGCAGAAAAGAAAGGAGAACAGCAGAGATGGCGGAGGCTCCGGATTCCAGCGTTCCAGGCGGGGAAGAGGAGAGCGGCGCCACGAAGCAGCTCAAAAAGCGGACAAGAAAGTCCAAAGTAAGGACATATTTCAAAGAAAAGTCAAACGAGTTGGTCGTCTGTAGCCTTTGTAAAGCCAAGTTGGCGTATCACAGCAGCACATCAGCGATCAATGAACACCTGAAGCGACGTCACCCAGGTGTGCTGCTGGAAGACGACAGGAAGCAAAAAGCTGGAGGATCGTAAGTCCGTCTAACTTACTAACTAATATGACCCGGTTTTACTGAAGTTGCTGTTCTGTGTGACTTAACGTGCATCGTTACGTTTCATTTCTCGAAGCAGCAGGTTGCAGTCAAAGGTACACAGTGTTGTGTTTCAGCTTTGAGCATTATGTAGCTAACGTTAGCGGACCTATTTCACTCCAGTCACATTGTGTTGGTGCTTGTAGGTAACGTTACTGGTTCCGCTGCTTTATGTACCATAAACAGTAACACGTGACATCTATTTATATGTCTACTCCGCTGCTGCTCCGGAAAGCTCTCGGTCAACCGTAAAGATAGTCGATAGATTAATTGGGAAAAAATAATCGTTTGGGACGGCCCTACTACTGCTACTGCTACTGCTACTGCTACTGCTACTGCCCAGCAGAGTCCTGTTTCAGGTAGAGATGAAATAGTACAACTGTTTCATATCACGATTACAGTGACCAGTTCAGTATCAGAATTATTGCAGTTTTGTTAAAATGTGCAGAAATGTTCAAAAAGTGCTGATAAACACACTGAAATCATTTCACCAACTTTTATTCTGAAAACCTCCCAACAGTTTGATATGACATCATGTCCACTGTGATAACAAAGTTTTCATGCAAAACAAATCCATGATGGCTGCTGCGTATGACAGAGTGTTGCTAATTTTGGTTGATGCTGGTAAGTATTTACTGTGAGCATCTGTGCAGCACTTCACTATAATACATCTGTGCAGCACTACAGTACTTCACTATAATACATCTGTGCAGTACTTCACTATAATACATCTCTGCAGCACCACAGTACTTCACTATAATACATCTGTGCAGCACTACAGTACTTCACTATAATACATCTGTGCAGTACTTCACTATAATACATCTGTGCAGCACTACAGTACTTCACTATAATACATCTGTGCAGTACTTCACTATAATACATCTGTGCAGCACTACAGTACTTCACTATAATACATCTGTGCAGCACTACAGTACTTCACTATAATACATCTGTGCAGTACTTCACTATAATACATCTCTGCAGCACCACAGTACTTCACTATAATACATCTGTGCAGCACTACAGTACTTCACTATAATACATCTGTGCAGCACCACAGTACTTCACTATAATACATCTGTGCAGCACTACAGTACTTCACTATAATACATCTGTGCAGTACTTCACTATAATACATCTGTGCAGCACTACAGTACTTCACTATAATACATCTGTGCAGCACTACAGTACTTCACTATAATACATCTGTGCAGTACTTCACTATAATACATCTGTGCAGCACTACAGTACTTCACTATAATACATCTGTGCAGTACTTCACTATAATACATCTGTGCAGCACCACAGTACTTCACTATAATACATCTGTGCAGTACTTCACTATAATACATCTGTGCAGCACTACAGTACTTCACTATAATACATCTGTGCAGTACTACAGTACTTCACTATAATACATCTGTGCAGCACTACAGTACTTCACTATAATACATCTGTGCAGTACTACAGTACTTCACTATAATACATCTGTGCAGCACTACAGTACTTCACTATAATACATCTGTGCAGTACTTCACTATAATACATCTGTGCAGCACCACAGTACTTCACTATAATACATCTGTGCAGTACTTCACTATAATACATCTGTGCAGTACTTCACTATAATACATCTGTGCAGCACTACAGTACTTCACTATAATACATCTGTGCAGCACTACAGTACTTCACTATAATACATCTGTGCAGTACTTCACTATAATACATCTGTGCAGCACTACAGTACTTCACTATAATACATCTGTGCAGTACTTCACTATAATACATCTGTGCAGCACTACAGTACTTCACTACAATACATCTGTGCAGTACTTCACTATAATACATCTGTGCAGCACTACAGTACTTCACTATAATACATCTGTGCAGTACTTCACTATAATACATCTGTGCAGTACTTCACTATAATACATCTGTGCAGCACTACAGTACTTCACTATAATACATCTGTGCAGCACTACAGTACTTCACTATAATACATCTGTGCAGCACTACAGTACTTCACTATAATACATCTGTGCAGCACTACAGTACTTCACTATAATACATCTGTGCAGCACTACAGTACTTCACTATAATACATCTGTGCAGTACTTCACTATAATACATCTGTGCAGCACTACAGTACTTCACTATAATACATCTGTGCAGTACTTCACTATAATACATCTGTGCAGCACTACAGTACTTCACTATAATACATCTGTGCAGTACTTCACTATAATACATCTGTGCAGCACCACAGTACTTCACTATAATACATCTGTGCAGTACTTCACTATAATACATCTGTGCAGCACTACAGTACTTCACTATAATACATCTGTGCAGTACTACAGTACTTCACTATAATACATCTGTGCAGCACTACAGTACTTCACTATAATACATCTGTGCAGTACTACAGTACTTCACTATAATACATCTGTGCAGCACTACAGTACTTCACTATAATACATCTGTGCAGTACTTCACTATAATACATCTGTGCAGCACCACAGTACTTCACTATAATACATCTGTGCAGTACTTCACTATAATACATCTGTGCAGTACTTCACTATAATACATCTGTGCAGCACTACAGTACTTCACTATAATACATCTGTGCAGCACTACAGTACTTCACTATAATACATCTGTGCAGTACTTCACTATAATACATCTGTGCAGCACTACAGTACTTCACTATAATACATCTGTGCAGTACTTCACTATAATACATCTGTGCAGCACTACAGTACTTCACTACAATACATCTGTGCAGTACTTCACTATAATACATCTGTGCAGCACTACAGTACTTCACTATAATACATCTGTGCAGTACTTCACTATAATACATCTGTGCAGTACTTCACTATAATACATCTGTGCAGCACTACAGTACTTCACTATAATACATCTGTGCAGCACTACAGTACTTCACTATAATACATCTGTGCAGCACTACAGTACTTCACTATAATACATCTGTGCAGCACTACAGTACTTCACTATAATACATCTGTGCAGTACTTCACTATAATACATCTGTGCAGCACTATGTTATAATTCTCTGCCGCTGTATTCACATACATACGATGATTACATCATGCGTGCAGCAGACACACTGACCATAATGTAACACCCACAAAAGTGCTGATCACAGCTACTAGAGTTGGGCGATAAGTTAAAATTTTCCAAACAATCAACATCAGCCCATTCATCAACAATTGGCGATATCTTCGTCCCCACTCCGACCTCCTCCCATCCTTTCAGGTCTCAGCTGGGAGACATGCGCAAACGGCGAATTCAGTATATGATGCATCCTGTGTGTTTTCACTACGTCTAGTAGACAAACTAAACTCACAAAGTGTCTAGAAATGACATGGTCTCACATTTATTTTCCATTTTAAATGGAATTCAAGTTTCTCTCTTTTACCAAACTAAGACAAGCTTAACTGGCTTATTAATGCCTCAGAAAACTTAATAAACTCACCAAAACCATCTTTGTTAGTTTGTCTACCCTTCCACCAATAATCAACTCTGATTTTGTCAAAATAAATCCTTAAATCACCGCGTGTAAAGAGTTTAGAGTCTGACTCTGTTTTCCTCTCACTCGTCACTCAGCTCAGATCACTCATGGTCACCTGAGTGTGTAACTGCGCCGCTGGATGAGAGCGCCGTGCAGAGCCGAGGCGTCACTCTGCAGACTATTACATTAGCAAAATAAAGTGACAAACATCACAATAAAAATCAAGACAAAAAGAAGCACTTGGCGATAGATTCAGCCCATCATCAACAGACGATACATTCGTCCAATCGCCCAAACATAACGTACACTCAGACACATTCCTGCACGAAGTCTGTGTCACGTCAGATTCAAAGTACAGGAAGACAGACAGTCCACAACGAGACAGAACAGCCGAGACACTGACGGTGTCACAGAACAGCCGAGACACTGACGGTGTCACAGAACAGCTGAGACACTGACGGTGTCACAGAACAGCTGTAAACTTTGTAGCTCTTCATGCTAACGTTAGCCAGCAGCAGACAGTTCAAATCTCACTTCCTGTTCTGACTGAAGAATAAACAACCTGTGTTGATGCGTCTCCTCAAACATTTTCTCATCCAGACGCCTTTAACTTCTGCGTCTGTTTTTAATCAACGCAAAGTTTTACCACAGCAAACTGTTGCACCGCGTCCGTCTCTGGTTTGTTTACATCCATTTCCTCATGAGATCATGTGAAATCACGTCCCACAAGATCCTGCGAACTCTCGCGAGATCGTGTTTCCTCCAGTACATCATCTGAATATAATAATATAATAAGGCCTGGCTGTAACCTGGAGGACTTTTGGAGAAAATATAAAATAGTATTTCATGAATATTTAATAGTCAGTGTTTTATAATGAACATCCAATTTAATTTTACAAGAAAAGTTGCAAAAATGTTTTGGAATGCTGTCGAGTATAGTTCTTAGAAAGACTGAAGATTGGAGATGAAGAGGAGAGAGAGTCTGGACTCTTCATCATGTCTTACAATGATGCAGCACAGTGAGGTTTCATGGAGCAGAAAAGGGTCTGTCTGTTACTGATACAGATATTTTAGTCTGCAGCATATAAAGTACAGAATTGTACATTAATCATCAAAATTTTTCAATATCAGTTGGCACTTCTCACACATGGTCCACCTCGTTCTCTCTGCTGTCTCTCCTCCATGGTTATGATTAATCTGTGTGGAGTAATTTAGTGTTTGAAAGTACACAAACCGGACTTCAAGATGGAAAAGAAAAAACCCACACCACAAAAGTTACCAGTAACATTATGATTCATGATCATAAAGTTTTAAATCAAGTCAGCGCATCTGTCCATATTCATACATTCTCTCTCTCTCTCTCTCTCTCTCTCTCTCTCTCTCTCTCTCTCTCTCTCTCTCTCTCTCTCTCTCCTGTTTCCAAAATAAATCTTTACTTCTCCACTTTCTTTTTTGTGTGCCAATTATAGTTATCTGTCAGTTTTACAGGGAAAGTACACCTGTACAACTTCTCTGTTTGTTTTTTAGGTACTTTGTGAACTCCGTTATCCAGCAACAGCCACGTTTGGACTGAACACAGTGTGTCACTGCAATGGACACTTTGGCATCAGATTCATGGTGTGAGCAGCACCTGAGCAAAACTGGAGCGGGAGAAAAGAATTATTAAACAAAGGGCTTCATTAAAGCCCAAATTCATTTTATGATTAGACTTTTAGCATTTATTAGTTGTTTACCATGTATGTGAGAAAATATTGATACTCTTGTGTACAGTGATTTTATGTTTAGTGATACTGTAAAACACAGAATCAGTGGTTCATTTTGAGTTTAAACAGCAGTGTTGTTATCTGTCTTCACTGTTCTGACTGTGTAAAAAGTCAACGTCTTTAATTTCGATTTTATACTTATGGTGGTTTGTTCTGTATACTACGAGTTTTACTCTAATTGGATTAGAACATTGCAAAATATCACTTTGCTTGCAGTATCACAATTAGAGTCAAACCCATCTGTTGGTCAGCCGATATTTGCCTATCAGAGATAAATCTGTATCAGTGTCCATGTTAACAGATATGATACAGAACATAATACAGAAAACTATGCTCAGGATAAACAGAAGTTACACCCATCACTAACTGACAGGATTAAAATATTCAGCAGGTGACTGATACTGAACAGTAGTGATGTTTATTTTCTTGGTGTTCCTCTGTAGAACTGGTTGGAAAATAATTATTCAACATATTAAATAAAATAGTCTGTATGACATTCTTCAACAGATATATTTGTTTAAAAAAAACAGCCTTTACAGATGTAAAGCTGCACGATATGGTTAAAAAAAAGTCATAATGCAATTTCAATAATACTGCAATGAACTGTGGAGTCCTAATTCTAACAGCACACACCCCAACTAGACAAGGTCTATTTTTATTCCAGCTCAAAATTTCATCATATCGGACCACCAGATTCTTTTACGCTCTGAAATGCAGCAGTCTTAATAATCCCACATCGGCAGGGCTCTGATAATAATAATGATAATAATAATAATAATAATTATTATTATTATTATTATTATTATTATGATAAAAACAGTAATTGAATTGTAACCCATGTCATGATCTGTACTGCATCACCAGATTCTTGCCGATACACAATCTATTATTTACACAAACCATTTTATGGGCATGTCACATTTAAGTTCCTTTTATGTTTTTACTAAATCTATATTTTATTATTTAGATTTTTATTGTGTATAATTTAACATGATTTGAATCTATATTTTATTTTAAGTTGTAATGGTGAAACACTCTCTTGGTGTGTGTTTGTGTGTTATTCGTATTCTGTGTTGACATGGTCAAATATTATCACCACATGTCTCATATCTTTGTGAAACATGTCTCTCGTGTCACATCACTGACACTGTGTCCAACTGTTGCAGAGGACAGACACGAGTTATATGTTTTATACACACATTTAAATGTACGTGTGTTCGGGCTCCTGACAGAGAACAGACTCAGTGTGTCTCTGCATGAAACAGCTAACACACGTTAGCAACAGAATAATGAAGATGCGCATCTGGCACCTCTTGATGCTAACGGCTAACAGCTAACGCGTCACAGTAACCTACATTAATTCAGAGTAGACTGACACGCTGACGCCTGCGAACAGTTATAAACGTTAACTGTACTGTTAGTTTAATGATCATATACGAGAAGTGACACACACTGTCCCTCCCCACCCCCAAACACTATGACACGGTAACGTTACAGCTGCTAACATGCTAACATGCTAACAGGCTCTGCTTCCTCTTTCATTCTGTGAGCTTCATGAACACAAACCTGATGGAGGTTTATCGATACCAACATATGTGATCAGTCTGACAGGAGGCAGCAGCGGACTCACCTCTCCGTATCAGGTCGCATGCTCCCTGCTCGCTCATTAGAAAGAATATTAGCCAACAGTTAGCCACGTTAGCTTCAGCCAGGCGTCCGCTTCCTTGTTTCTTTCTCCGCCAGGCTGCTGCTGCTGCTAGCTGTTAGCTGTTAGCTCCGTCCCATCCTGTTAGCTGCTCCTGTTAGCTCCCGGGCTAGCCTCACGGTGGCTCCAAATGTCTCGATTACCAAACTGATCGATATCGATAAAGTGAAGGGCGCAGTGCTGCTCACTGCCCATTCACTCCCCTCTCTCTCCCTCTCTCTCTCTCTCTCTCTCTCTCTGCCTGTGTGAGTGCACCTCTCTCTCCCTCCGCTCCGCACGTTACGGCGTGTTCTTCTTCTTCTTCTTCTTCTTCTTCTTCTTCTTCTTCTTCTCTTCTTCTTCTTCTTCCTCTCTTCTTTCCCCCGGGGGGCTTCAAAACACACAACGGTTGAACCGACACACGGTTATAACCCTCCGCAGGAACTAGGCCCTGTGACGAGCGCAGTAACACAGAGCAGATATCAGCAGCGCGGCTTTTGTTCTCCGCCTCTATTGTGTGTCCGCCTGCGGGCTGCGGGGCTGCGGGGCTGTGCGGGATCTGCTTCAGTGTTGTGAGTCCGCTGGTGCCTGTGACACGTTTAACCCCCCGCATTGATTACATCACACAGGTGACTACACACACACACGTATGCACACACACAGAGACACACACACTCTGACACACACTTCTCTCCACTCCTGCCTCAGAGAAAAAATAAAATATATAAATAAATGTTGTAAATAAAATATGGGCAGCGAAAACATGCACGCCCCTCCCCTGCGCAATGACGTCACATTACGTCGGCTGCAGAAAGGTATTTTGGAGCCTGTAGTGTTGATTCTTAGACTGTTTTGAAGACTCATTTTCGCTTAGAAAATTGAAAAGTGAATAATTTGTTCAGAATTATATTATTAGCAATTAATTAAGTAATTAATTAATTATAATTACATTAATTCCAATGACAGGATTTTAAAGCATCATTTGTTTTATTATATTTTATCATTTTATTGATCCCATACAGAGAAATTCACTTTTTACAGCAGCTGAAGAACAGAAAATACAAGAAGAAAAAGAGTGAGCGATAAATAAAAAATAAAATATAACATTCAAAAAAACTGTACACAAATATACACCATATACGCCTTATATATACGGAACACAAGAGAAATACATAAATAACAACAAATATTAAAAACTGATTAATTGTTAGGTATGATAAAACATAAAATAAAAATTATTCATAAAACATAAAATTCTAAGATTATTAAAGGCTCATTAAGATGAGATGAGATACAAATACGTGGAAGACCCCTCGTCCCAGTCGCCCCACGGACTACAGACCTGTGGCATCATGGAGACCCTGGAGAGACTTGTTCGAAAGCAAGTCCAGCCCACAGTCAAGCCACTGTTGGACGCCCCTCCAGTTCACCTATCAGCCCCGACTTGGAGTTGAGGACGCCATCATCTACCCACTCAACCACATCTACACTGTGAGTTCAAAACCCTCCACTGTCTGACTCTGCGGGATGAGAAGCTGACAGAGACGCAAATGGACGTCCCTGTCATGTCCTGGATTATAAACCACCTGACTGGCAGACCACAGTACGTGCACCTGCAACAGAGACAGAGTGGTCAGCAGCATTGGTGCTCTGCAGAGGTCTGTCCTCTCTCCTGTCCTTTCCACCCTCAACACCACAGACTTCAGCCGCTGCACCGAGACCTGCCATCGTCAGAAGTTTTCTGAGGACTCTGCAATAGTTCGATGTATCAGCAGGGTGGACGAGCTCAGGGCTAATGTGGACGTCTCTGTCACATGGTGTGAGCTGAACCATTTGCAGCTCAACATGGCAAAGACAACGGAACTGGTTATGGACCCGAGGAGCACCAAGGCACTGGTGACCCCTGTTTCCATCCGGGGTCAGTGTGGACATTGTGGAGGACGATAAGTACCTGGGCTACTCACTGACAATAAACTGGACTGGACAAAGAACACTGTCGCCTTCTACAGGAAGGGCTGTCTCTATTTTCTGAGGCGGCCGAGGTCCTTCAACATCTCCCAGACTACGCTCAGGAACGTCTCTGAGTCTGTGGTGGTCAGTGCTGTCCTGCAGTAGGCTGAGGGTGGTGGACGCCATCAGATTCAACAAACTGACCTGCAGTGATGTTGTGGGGGTGGGACCTCTGATGGTGGTGTCAGAGAGGAAGGATGGACTATCTTGGACAGTGTCTTACACCCACTCCACAAAATGCTGGTCAGGAACAAGAGTGAGAGACTTATCCCACAAAGATGCACCACAGGAAGTCATTCCTGTAACCTTTAAAGTACTCCATATTTATACTGCAACAGTGTACTGCTGACTGATTACAGTAATCCTGTGCAATAACTCTACTGTCATACAGCAATACTATTTACACTGGTATATATTTGTTTGTGTCATAATGCACGTTGTTTACATAACTGTTTTATTTCTTATTTCTTATTCTATATCTCTACTTCTAATCTATGATAGTATATAAGTATAATATAAGTATAATAACTGTATTACTGTTAAAATAAGTCACATACCTTTACTGTATATATTTTTGTGTTATTATCTAAAATGGCCATTTTGTCTCTGTGTATATTTGGCAGACTTTACGTATTTAAACACACCTTTTTTTTCTTCTTCTAATTGCACTATGCAATATATTTTTCTGTTCTTGAAGGGGAGCATCTGTAACATGAACACTTTCCTCCCTGAGGATCAATAAAGTATTTCTGATTCAGATTCAGATCAATAAACACACACTATGCTCGGGTGACACACCGAGCATGGAGGCAGTGAGTCTTCATTACCTTCACCAAAACAGTGATAATGATCGTTTCCACCTGGATGTCATGTTTCCATCACTGCTGATCAGAGCCGGGGTCAATAAATATCTTCTGAATTACACTGCAGCCAGCCACCAGGGGGAACCAGACGTTCTGGCTTCATATGTGTCGTTGATACCAGTAGAGTCCCTCTCCATCCAGCGGACACCATGAGACCCTTGGAAAAAAAAAGAATGTCATTAAGAGCAAGACACAAATATTTGTTTTATTCTGTTTGTGTTGTGTCATGATGAATTACATATATGATGTCTCCCAAGTTAAAACTTAATTTTACAAGTCAAGAAAGTCTCAGTTTGTTGTAAAATTGTTTAAGTATCATCTGCAAAGAAACAATTAGATCCAGAAATCACATGAGTGATGTCATGACTTTCTCCCTCCAAAAGCTAATGTTAGCCACTGAAGCTACAATGTCTGAACATCTGTGTGTCCCCCTGGTGGCTGGCTGCAGTATATGTCATAAGCCCCACCCCCTCAATGTTAACAGATGGGACATGGGCCAAATTCAAACTGTTTATTTTTTTTACGAGTTTAGTTTAAGTAGTTATCTGATGATATAAAAAGGAAGTTTCACGTCACTATCAGCTGAGCTCTGCTGGCTATCAGCTGTGTAATAGTGCAAGTCCAATCCCGATCACTAATGCGCAGACTCTGGCTCCAAATGACATCATCAGAACAAGATGGCAGTCCTCGTATCCAACATACAAGCACAGTGGGAGAAAGAGGAGATACAGCAGCCGTCTTAATTCATATCAATGGTTGTAGTCACATGACCAGCAGGACCAGGTAAGATAACGTTACAAGGTGGCAGCCATGTTGGTGTTGATGACGTATATTGTGTGGGAGTTGCTTTTAAAAACTCGCTGACTGTATCTTGCTGCTCTGCTCAGAATGAATGAGGCGGCTGGCTAATAGGCTAATAACAGCAAACTACATGGTTTGTCCAAGTGGTGTTGCCATAAGTAGCTATCCAACATGGTGGCCTGCTTGCACATGTGCAGAACAGACTGTGGAACGGACAGCGAGGCCACACTGGAAGGGGAGAGACTTAGATGTGAGCAGGTGTTGTGGGTTTTTGTCCCCTGTAACAATTGCGCCCGGTCTCCCCTACTTGGTTACTTTTCATTATTGAAAAATACTTCTGTGGTTTTACTTGTTTTGTTTGTTTGTTTTTTAATTGTGTTACTTGTAACTAAATGTAAAGATTGAAAAAACACATAATGTAAAAACTTACAAAAAAACAAACAAACATGAAACTTACAACAAAACAAGACCGGAACATCACAAGACATGAAACTGGTGTAACGAGACGAAAAACAACTCTGGTGGAGAAAAGCTGAGCTTCAGTTGTCTTTGTACAGAAACAATCAGCAGAAATGTCCTTCAGAGGACAACTTTTTATTTTTATACTCTGAGGACATTTCAGAGCCTGAACCTTTTCACTTTTACTGCAGTAAACAGGTTGAATCAGTTCTTCTGCTGTTATATGTAGTTTTGTTTCTTGCAGTTCTGCTCAGTGTCCAGCAGAGTTCAGTGTGAGCTCCCTCTCCTCCTCCTCCTGAAGCTAACAGGCTAACAGTTAGCTGTGTGCTAGCAGCTCCGCTTCTCAGTGTAATCAGTGTAGACGCACCGGCTCATCAACACCACGGTGCTGTGAGACTGAACTGCCTCTGAACAGTCACTCAGACACAGACAGACACACCGCAGGGACACACGGGACAGGACAGGACACGACCTGAAGATGATCAAGCTTTTCTCCCTGAAACAGCAGAAGAAAGACGAGGAATCTGCTGGAGGAAACAGAACCGGAGCCGGGGGGAAGAAAGCCAGCGCGGCCCAGCTCCGAATACAGAAAGGTAGGCTGGGTAACAGAACCAGGAGCCGACCAGAACCCCATCAGATCCCGGTTCACCAATTAATGGAACCCATAGAGCAACAGTCCGACCCGCCTGAGCTCAGGACACAGAAATACAGATAGGAAGAGCTAACAGCTAGCACGCTAACTTTAGCCTGAGCGCTGTTAGCTAACCGCGGCTTGTCGTTACGAGAAGGGAACCCGAGATTGGCGAAACTCTCGCGAGATTTACACGTTGACTTGCAATTGAGCACTGTGCGCAAAGTAATTGTGATCTATAATGTGACCGTTGCTGTTGATAATATCTGTTTAGGTTTAAAGACAGAACACCGTCGGTGAAAGAAAGAGAACTATTTGCGTTTCAGTTATCACTCTCGCGAGATTTGTCGCGAGTCTGAAGTTCCCCCCGCGGCTCGCTTATTCTATATTTGAAAACAAAACGCAGGCAGCCAGTCAGAAGCTAGCTCATATAAGATCGTTTTAGGCTAACATGTTAGCACACAGCTAGCACTAAACAACACTAAAAACACAACACTCTCCAACTCCGTCTCTAATGTTAAATTCAAGCACTTTTCACGGATTTTCAAGGTGCATTTTCAGTCTTTTCCAGCACCTCTCAGCTGTTACTGCTGCTAAATGACATGTCCATGTACATGCTCAGAATGATTAGGCCCTATTTCATGTCTTCTTCACATTAGATCAGATGTTATTGTGCTGAAAACAACCTCAAACTATCCAGTCAGAGAGAGATTTATTAAGAAAGTGCTGCAGTTACAGTTTCTAGCAGTTTATCTGAAATCCAATCACTTTTCAAACCTTAAACTTTACATTATAATTCAAGTGTGTTCAAGGAAAACCTCCCTGTTGTGGGACTAATGAAGTATAATCTTAGTTCCAGCAAAAACCTAGACACCAGCAGTGGGAAATAAATACTTAGTTACTGTGTTTCCTGACAAGTCTTTACTTTTACTGTCTACATTTGAACACAAATATCTGCAGCTTCTGTTCAGGTTCACTGAAGATTTAGGTTGTTCTGTAGAGTTTCACTTTTATGTTCAAAATATTTTATTAGTGTTTCAGGTTATTCAAAACACAATTTCAGGTACAGCGTGAGACATTAAAACCACAAGTTTATGATATGACATATCAAACATAACTTTCATGGTAAGTATGAAAAATTATTTCTAAATGCACATTAAGAGAAAAAGAAGGAAAAAGAAATAGAGCAGAAAAAATACCAAAAAAGGAAAACTAAAAGTTCAAATGTCTGAGCTTCTTTCCCACCTGATTCAAACTGGTTGGCAATAAAAGGGCTGCAAGAAATGATCATTTTCATTGTTGATTGTTTTCTCTGATTGATGAATTAATCCTGTCACAGTCTCTTGAAAAAGTCTTTACTGTAATAATTATTTTCATTATTGATTGTCTGTCTATCATATTCTTCACTAATGGATTAGTTGTGTGGTCCATAAAATTTCAGAAAATATTGATCAGTGTTTCCCAAAATCCAAGAGGACGTCCTCAGATGTCTTGTTTTGTCCACAACGCAAAGATATTCAGTTTACTGTCAGAAGTAAAGAAACCAGATATAATATATTATATTAAATATTCACATTTAAGAAACTGAAATCAGAGAAATTTGACTTTTTAATTTTTTTTTAACCTTTACAAGTTCCTTTAACAACCCAATACATTTGTCCCTAATGACAAAAAATGTCAGCTTCCCCAAAACTGCTACAAAAATACTATATAGTAATATTTTTTTCCCCTAAACAAGTCAGTCTTTAAAACTACTTCAGCCTGAAATATTTATATCAAATATTAATTCTACTTTGGGGATTGTAACCCTTTAAAGGCCAGTATGTTTACACAACAACTGTTTTTTTTAATCAAAAAAACCCAAGAAAACAAAAATATTTCCATAAAACATTTCAAGGAGTATTTGATTATTATCGTTATTATTAGGCCCTGAGATTAGCAGCAACATTGATTTTAATGCATCATTATTTTTTCTGCAGTGTCAGATTAAAATGAAAAATCTTAGCCCATAATGATGTCTGATCATTTTCACTAGGCCTTCTCCTACTTCAAGTAAAAGTTTTTTTCCCCACTAAATACTTATTACCCTGTTGTGTTCTAAAAATGAATTAAAAATACAAGATCAGTTTGAACTAGAAAAACATTTATTTTAGAAAGATGAACACTGAGGGTCCTATCTGACACGTGAAAAGCTGTTGTGCCGTTTTTTCCACGTCTGCCAGATAGTAAATGCACTTGTGGTCTGTGCGACTGCGGGTGGGAGGTCTAAACATGAAGGCCAAACGAAGGCGTGGTCCGACGTGTTTGCTATCTCGTGCTCGGTGCATTGGAGTAAAAACCACTTGTGCTTTAGACCAGCTAAAACCTGGTCCAAGCACAAAGTCTGTGTTCTTTCAGCTCAAGATAGAACCCGGCAGGTTTGGCTGAAACACACACACGTCTCCACAATCACACAACACTTTTCATTAATGTTAAACAGAAATGATTTTTTCATTAGAAAGCCTAATAAATCTTAACAGACATGCAAAGTGCACACGGGACGAGATCACAGCTGTCAGATCGTCTTTATCAGATGAGTCAGCATGACAGCTGGAGCAGCTGGACTCTTTCTGTCTGTGTGTTTGTTGTGATCCAGAAAAACGAGGATCAATCAGTCAATCTTTAACATACAAAATGTACAAGAATCTATATTCGACCGCATGATTGAGGCTCGACCCGGAGAGAAAACGGTCCGTGTGCTTCTATCAGAGCTGGTTGCATATATCTGTGCGTAATTCTGCACACGTCAAACTTTAGAAACTCCTTCTGATGGTTTAGCAGCAGGTCAGAGGAGGAGGAGGATGTGAGGAGGAGGAGGAGGAGGAGGAGGAGGATGTGAGGAGGAGGAGGAGGATGTGAGGAGGAGGAGGATGTGAGGAGGAGGAGGAGGATGTGAGGAGGAGGAGGATGTGAGGAGGAGGAGGAGGAGGAGGATGTGAGGAGGAGGAGGATGTGAGGAGGAGGAGGATGTGAGGAGGAGGAGGAGGAGGAGGAGGATGTGAGGAGGAGGAGGATGTGAGGAGGAGGAGGAGGAGGATGTGAGGAGGAGGAGGAGGAGGACAGACAGCCGTGTACCTGCTCGTCCACCTGGCAGCCAGCAGAGCTGCATAATGATGTTGATAATAATTCATTATAAAATACAATGTCAAGGTGCTTCAGAGTAAAACAGAACCAGTTACATATCTGCATGATATTTATGGTTCATGTATTGTTTTGGTTTTTACAGGCGTTAATGTAAACTATTTACACATGAAGCTGTTTTGGAGGCGTCCTGTTGTCTCACGCTTTCACTCCTCGAACCAGGAGATCTGTCTCCTCGCTTTGAAAATCTTTTTTCTTTGTTTCCTCCTGATAAATCTGCCGTCATGCTGCCATCTTCAGATGAGTTGGAGTTGGACTCCAGCTGGTCTGTTTCTACCTCTGAGGCGTCTTCATGTCAGCCTCAGTCTGTCTGTCCTGTCTGCTGCTCATACTTGTAACCATGACTGCAGTGAACCTGCATAAACAACAAAGTCCAAGTTTGTTTTGGTTCTCATCATTTTTATTATTGAATTAGTTTATAATGCAGAGTGTGGCTTTCTAAGAGAAAAGACTTTTGAAGTTGGACACACACACACTTTTATTTTTACACACACACCATCATCCAACAACAATAGTGACACACATTTCTCATTTCAAAAGTAAGGCACTTTTGCAAAAAACAGCAAAAAGTGTGAAATTTTGTGGCGGGCTTTGAATCGGAACAAGTAGTGCAATCTGGTGGACAAATATAAACATTTAAAATTGACAGCTAGGAGTCCAAAATTAAATCTCAACATGAATTAGTCTATCTTAAGATAAATGTGGGATCAAAAATATCATTTTCAATGGTTTTCAATTGGACATTTTTTGTTGATCAATACGTAATGTTTGTGTAGCTTTGACATTTTAGGCTCATTTAAGGAACTGAGATGACAAATGTAAACATTTTTAAAAGTGAATATCCTCTGGCAAATTATACTATATTATACTATATTATACTATATTATACTATATTATACTATATTATACTATGTTACATAACCGTCAAAATGGCTTGAAAATAAACAACTGAACTCTTAAGGGTTCATTTAAAAATGTCTAAAAATGTTTAATTGATGAAAAGATGAATCTTATCAGGATTCATGTGATCCATATTTGGACCTACTTTTCAAGATTTATGTAATTATTATTGTCATCATCGATTAATCTGTTGACCATTTCCTCCATCAATCAATTTGTTGTTTGGTCCATAAAATGTCAGAAAATGAAGAAAAATGTTGATTCACATCCAAGAAAATGAAATCATTCAACACTGTTTTCCTCAAAAATGACTCAAACTGATTCGTCTATTATAGTTGGTGATTAATTTAATTATCGATTGATAATTGGTTACTTGGTTCAGCTCCAGTCACGTATAATATGAACAAATATCACTCCATGAAAATATTCAGATCAAATCATTTGTAGACTGTATTTCCTGCTTCTGCTTATTAAAAATGTCGTATGTATGAAGGAATGTGATCTGATCTTCATCATATCAATAACCAATAATCAGAGTTACACTCTTAATTATTCCACCTCCCTGTCCCAAATTTCATCCGGTGTCATCTGGTCACAACTGGTTTTCCGTTCACTTCTTACCCCGGTACATCGCCGTGGTAACTGATGTCGAACAGCCAACCTGCCTCAGAGCAGGTCAAGTTGAGATAAAAGCCCCGCCCACTGACCAGTCAGTTGTTTGTGTGGCGCATGGATCACAAGAGGGAGGAGGTACTTCTGTAGACTGATGAAAACATTATTGGAAAATATTAAAGTGTGTATGTAAACAGGACGAGCTCAGTAATTAACGTCATTAAATTTACAGCTTCTGACAACAAAAAGTCAGTATAATTTTTTTATTCTTTAAATGGATCCTCATCAGCTTCCAGGTCGTCACTGGTCACCGTTTGTTCCACAACAACAACATGATATGAAACAATACGAAGACAGCTATTTAAAACTGCACAGTATCAATAAGACAATAAACTGCAATATGAACTTAAAATTAAAATTGGAAAAGAAGTGAAACAGGAAACCATTAATAACAGTAACATATAATGGAAACACAAACAATATTGTCACAAACAGGCATCAAAAATTAATAAAATAAAATAAACAAGTAGGTTCCAAAACTGCAATAAATTTTTTTACAAATGATTCATCGATTAATTTCATCAAGTTATTTGAGGATGTCTATGGACTCCTCACATCAATAAAATAGCTTTAAAAATAGAACTAAAATTATATGATTTAATAAATACTACTGTTTTTTAAATAAAAATGTAAAAGTGTGAATTCCTTTTCCTTTCTAGTTTTATGTTTGATGGTGTTTATGGGTGTTACCTGTGCAATAAGTCATCAGTCAGCTCACCTGGTCAGAGCAGCTTTGACTCGTCTTCATCGATCTCTTAACAGAAAATCAAGATAAATGTAAGACTGTTGCTGCATGAGGTCCATCGTCACATGTCATATTATAAACATGTGATCTTTGTTTCAGACATCAATGAGTTGAACCTGCCAAAGACGTGTGAGATCAACTTCCCCGACGACGATGACCTCCTCAACTTCAGACTCATCATCTCACCTGACGAGGTGACCCAACATTAATTAGTATTCAACAATCAAATATCATTTGTTCAGTAAAACAAAATCCAGTAAGCTAAAGTAGCACTACTGCAGGACAATACTATGTAACAAGTAAAAGTTCTGCAATCTAAGTACACAAGTATTTGTAAGTAGAGATGCACCGATTTCAATTTTCTTGGCTGATTCCCATTTCCGATTTTTTTAAGGGTCTGACCTGTCGATTCTGATTTTGGCCGATTCCGATTTTCAGTCTTTCTAAAAACTGGAATTGACAGCATTCACAAACATTTTTGCAACTTTTCTTGTAAAAATTAAATTGGATGTTCATAATAAAACGCTGACTGTTAAATATTCATTAAATACTATTTTAAATTTTCTCCAAAGGCCTCCAGGTTACAGCCAGGCCTTATTATAGTTTTATATTAAGATTATAAATCGGGTGAACGCAAACTTGCGAGATCATGGAATCTCACGTGATCTTTTGTGGAAGCAGATGTAAACAGACTGGAGACGGACGCGGTGCAACAGTTCGCTGCAGTAAAACTTTGCCGTGAGAAAAAACAAACACAGAAGTTAAAGGAGTCTGGATGAGAAAATGTTTGAGGAGACGCATCAACACAGGATGTTTATTCTTCAGTCAGAACAGGAAGTGAGATTTGAACTGTCAGTCTGTGAACAGCAGTCTGCTGCTAGCTAACATTAGCATGAAGAGCTACAGAGTTTACAGCTGATCTGAGACGTCGTCAGCTGATCTGTCTCGTTGTGGACGTCTGTCTTCTCTTTATCCTGTTCTTGGAATCTGTCTCTGACATCATCTTCATGCAGACGTGTGTCAGAGTGTGTAGCTGTGATCAGCGCTGTGGTGACATCACGGTCAGTTTGTCTGCTGCGCGCATCACGTGACCATCATGCAAAACATGTGTGTGACAATGACGAGCACAGAATCAGACATGTGACGTTGACCGACCGGCCACTGGTCAGGGACGGTCATGCTGAAAACCGGTCGGTTCCAGTCTCTGGCGGGTTGATCAGTGCATCAAAATGTACTTAAAGTATCAAAAGAGTACTCATAGTATGTGTGGCTGCTGTCAGTTTATACTCTTACACTATCGGATAATTATGAATGATGTGTTAATATTTTAAAGGAGAAATCTGTAATGTATCAACTGTAATAAATCATAAAATGACCCCGATGTATCATCAAAGGTCAGGTTGAAATATTCGCTTCTCTGACAACAACGCTACAGCTACAGTGTCACTGACATCGAAACTGACGTTGACATTTCTATTCCAGACCAGAATAACTGTTTTTGTTTGCCTGTTTCACGTTAATCAGAGTTCAAATTAATGCTGAATGAGTCAGTGTCTGTTTATGAGCTGCCATAAGTCATTTATAATCTGTTAGAAGCACAACATGTTTATGACACTTAGAATCTTAATGGGCTTTTTGTTTTCAGCATAACAGACTGAACTTTACAGACAGCTGATCACTGACAGTTACAGACAGCCGATCACTGACAGTTACAGACAGCCGATCACTGACACAGTTACAGACAACTGATCACTGACAGTTACAGACAGCTGATCACTGACACAGTTACAGACAACTGATCACTGACAGTTACAGACAGCCGATCACTGACACAGTTACAGACAGCCGATCACTGACACAGTTACAGACAGCCGATCACTGACACAGTTACAGACAGCTGATCACTGACAGTTACAGACAGCCGATCACTGACAGTTACAGACAGCCGATCACTGACACAGTTACAGACAACTGATCACTGACACAGGTACAGACAGCCGATCACTGACACAGTTACAGACAGCCGATAACTGACACAGTTACAGACAGCCGATCACTGACACAGTTACAGACAGCCGATCACTGACAGTTACAGACAGCCGATCACTGACACAGTTACAGACAACTGATCACTGACACAGGTACAGACAGCCGATCACTGACACAGTTACAGACAGCCGATAACTGACACAGTTACAGACAGCCGATCACTGACACAGTTACAGACAGCCGATCACTGACAGTTACAGACAGCCGATCACTGACACAATTACAGACAACTGATCACTGACAGTTACAGACAGCCGATCACTGACACAGTTACAGACAGTCGATCACTGACAGTTACAGACAGCCGATCACTGACACAGTTACAGACAACCGATCACTGACACAGTTACAGACAGCCGATCACTGACAGTTACAGACAGCCGATCACTGACACAGTTACAGACAGCCGATCACTGACACAGTTACAGACAGCTGATCACTGACAGTTACAGACAGCCGATCACTGACAGTTACAGACAGCCGATCACTGACACAGTTACAGACAACTGATCACTGACACAGGTACAGACAGCCGATCACTGACACAGTTACAGACAGCTGATGACTGACACAGTTACAGACAGCTGATCACTGACAGTTACAGACAGCCGATCACTGACACAGGTACAGACAGCTGATCACTGACAGTTACAGACAGCCGATCACTGACAGTTACAGACAGCCGATCACTGACACAGTTACAGACAGCCGATCACTGACACATGTACAGACAGCCGATCACTGACAGTTACAGACAGCTGATCACTGACACATGTACAGACAGCCGATCACTGACAGTTACAGACAGCCGATCACTGACACAGTTACAGACAGCCGATCACTGACACAGTTACAGACAGCCGATCACTGACAGTTACAGACAGCCGATCACTGACACAGTTACAGACAGCCGATCACTGACACAGTTACAGACAGCCGATCACTGACAGTTACAGACAGCCGATCACTGACACAGTTACAGACAACCGATCACTGACAGTTACAGACAGCCGATCACTGACACAGTTACAGACAGCTGATCACTGACACAGTTACAGACAGCCGATCACTGACACATGTACAGACAGCCGATCACTGACAGTTACAGACAGCCGATCACTGACACATGTACAGACAGCCGATCACTGACACAGTTACAGACAGCCGATCACTGACACATGTACAGACAGCCGATCACTGACACTTACAGACAGCTGATCACTGACACATGTACAGACAGCCGATCACTGACAGTTACAGACAGCCGATCACTGACACAGTTACAGACAGCCGATCACTGACACAGGTACAGACAGCCGATCACTGACAGTTACAGACAGCCGATCACTGACACAGTTACAGACAGCCGATCACTGACACAGTTACAGACAGCCGATCACTGACAGTTACAGACAGCCGATCACTGACACAGTTACAGACAGCCGATCACTGACACAGTTACAGACAGCTGATTGACTGACACAGTTACAGACAGCTGATCACTGACAGTTACAGACAACCGATCACTGACACAGTTACAGACAGCCGATAACTGACACAGTTACAGACAGCCGATCACTGACACAGTTACAGACAGCCGATCACTGACAGTTACAGACAGCCGATCACTGACACAGTTACAGACAACTGATCACTGACAGTTACAGACAGCCGATCACTGACACAGTTACAGACAGCTGATCACTGACACAGTTACAGACAGCCGATCACTGACACATGTACAGACAGCCGATCACTGACAGTTACAGACAGCCGATCACTGACACATGTACAGACAGCCGATCACTGACACAGTTACAGACAGCCGATCACTGACACATGTACAGACAGCCGATCACTGACAGTTACAGACAGCTGATCACTGACACATGTACAGACAGCCGATCACTGACAGTTACAGACAGCCGATCACTGACACAGTTACAGACAGCCGATCACTGACACAGGTACAGACAGCCGATCACTGACAGTTACAGACAGCTGATCACTCACAGTTACAGACAGCCGATCACTGACAGTGGAGGTCTTGTCTTCATTCGTGATAATTTAATCGTATGTGTTTTGATGATGATCGTATGTTTTGTTTGCAAAACCAGAATTAAAAACCCTGAAAGTCTTAAATAAAAGTTTTCTGTGACGTGGACAGACGAGGTTTGTGTGTGAGATCTGTCTGTTTGTCTCGCAGGGTTTCTACAAAGGAGGAAAATTTGTCTTCAGCTTTAAGGTGAGACACACCTGTCCTGACTTTCCTTCTGTCTCTTTCATTGTAACATTTATTTATTTCTTACAGTCAGTTCAAAATAACACAAACTGCAAACAGCCACCGACACACTTAAATACACGCAGTACAGTCTAAGTCGTGAATATACACAATACAGTATAAATGATAAATACACACAGTATGCAGTTTAATTTACAGGTAAATAAACTAACTGAAGCTGAATGTGAAGGCAGATCAAATCCTTTGAAGTAATTGTTCAGTATCACACAATATAATATATGAACTATGTTTTTATGTATATTTTGTTTATTAATTATAAATATAATCCTGATCATCAGTCAGCTCTATAAAATCTAATGTAGATCTGATTTGGTGGAAACTGTCAGCTAGAACTCAAAATGTTTTGTCTGACGTCCTCTCTGATGTGTGTGTGTGTGTGTGTGTGTGTGTGTGTGTGTGTTTCAGGTAGGACAGGGTTACCCCCACGACCCCCCCAAGGTAAAGTGTGAGACGATGGTGTATCACCCCAACATTGACCTGGAAGGAAACGTCTGCCTAAATATCTTAAGGTCTGTTCATAACTGCAGTCACTTTAAAGTTCACTTCAGACGCACTGAGTCTTATTGAGGACCGACTCGTGTCAGTCGCTCTTTTATCAGTCAGTTTCTCAGCTTCATCAGTTTCTTAAATTCCACTGGTGACACTTAAAATGAGACATTTTACTTAATGAATCCGTGAAATCAGGACTTCAAACTCTGAACTCGTAAAGATCTTTTTACTCTGTGATGACTTTTCATGAATGAACACTTCCTGACATTTGGGGCAGGAAGTGCAGCCTTATATGGTATTATTGGGGTGTTTATCAATAATACTAATTTACTAAATTTAAGCCTCATACATGTGCAGAGAAAGTTAACATGAGAAAACATTCATGCATGAGGCCTGTTGTTCTGAACTCAACATCCATTTACTCAGTTTTTCTGGAACTTGGTGAGGTGTTGGTGTTTGCTGTGTCTCAGTCCTCTGTACTTCATGTGTACTTCAAAGTGACAAGTTAAATACAAAATGTACAAAGACCCAAAACACTGAGCTACCTGCCTCAGGTGATCTGTGCGAGCAGCCACAACAAAACAAACAGCTTCCTGTAGAAAAATGTGAGCAGAAGAAACTGTAATGATGAGATTGTGACGAGAGAGGGAGCTCTTCATTAAGAAAGGCTGCAAGTATTTTTATATGTTCCACAATGATTCCACTTTAAATCTACTGAAGAATGTTTCACTAAATGTTTATGGAACCTGCAAATACAAGATTCTTTCAGTCAACTCATGTTGAAAAACATGAAGCATCTTTCAGTCTTGTTCACATGAAGGCAGCTGGTTAATCATGTCCTCTTCGTGTCTTTTTAATTTTTAACTTTGTCTCCACAGAGAGGACTGGAAGCCCGTGTTGACAATAAACTCCATCATCTACGGTCTACAGTATCTATTTCTTGTGAGTTGAATTCACGTCTTACTGAAGGTTTCACTCTGGTTTTCTTTGCTGCAGCAGGTGTAGCTGCAGGTCATGTGACTGACAGGTGTAGTGAGCAGGTCATGTGACTGACAGGTGTAGTTGCAGGTCATGTGACTGACAGGTGTAGCTGCAGGTCATGTGACTGACAGGTGTAGCTGCAGGTCATGTGACTGACAGGTGTAGTTGCAGGTCATGTGACTGACAGGTGTAGTGAGCAGGTCATGTGACTGACAGGTGTAGTGAGCAGGTCATGTGACTGACAGGTGTAGCTGCAGGTCATGTGACTGACAGGTGTAGTGAGCAGGTCTTCACCTGCAGAGCTCAGCAGGGTTTGATTTTATAAGTTTTCACTCCACTGTGTTTTTTCCACTGCTGTTATCTAGAAAAACTTAATTTATGTATTGAATGATCACTGAAGAAGCTGATCATATATTTCTGATATCTTTAGGTGAGTTGTGTTGAAAAGTATTAATAGTGTTGTTTACACAAAACACAACCTCACACTTTTAGGCTGCAGCATCTCATCCATCTCACAGTACCAGAGCCAAACTGAACGTGTCACATGTTTACCAGCAAGTGCAGGCGAAGCCACGGGAAAAAAAATCAAGGCGACTATTAGATTTATTTTTGCATTTTAATGACTTCAGTAATTCAACAGTCCTGAGCCATCCCATCAGAAACAGTCACTCTGACTCAGTTTGTAGAGTTCATCATGTGCTGTCGGACTACAGTCACACTAAATGACATCTGACACCTGAGAAAAACTAAACTGGAGTTACAGTTCAGTTCAGGCTGCTGCTAAAGGGTGACCCTTCCTAAGTTCTGCCCATGTTCTGCTCTGTGTTCCAGTGACGGGGAACCTGCAGCGTCTTATACATATTTTTAAACTATTGATTTTAAATGTCTTGAATTTTGTTAACAAAGGTCTTTTTTCTTGTCCTATTATAGGCTTAGATAAATGCATATGGTTTTAGTTTAATTTATTATCAATAAAATCATCATTAAAATTTTTCAGATTATTGTAAACTTCCTGTTTGATGAGACAAAGCAGCTCCTCCAGAGAAAAGAGGACAGGATGAAGACACTGACTGATGTCCTTCGTTAGGACTATTTGTTGACAGTTTAGATTTGTTTCCAGTGATTTGAAGAACATTAATATCTCCATCAAAAAGGAACCGCCTCACTTACGCTGTCTGACATCATCAATCAGGTTATCTGTGATGTCACTGTCGGCAGGCAGCAGCAGACACGACATCTACAGGGGAACCCCAGAACTGCCAGATGTTATGAGAGTCAACATTTTCACCAAAAACATGAAAAAACAAGGGTTTTCTTTTAGACACAACCAGCAGACATCAGACGTGATCGTCACAAAGTGCTACCACAGTAATGGTGGCAGCGCAACATGGCGGAACACAAAGCGCTGACAGGATTCATTGATATTTTGGTTTTACAAGTACAGAAGGTGATTTTATTTATCACTTTCAAAAAGGTTGTGAAATGAGATTACAATGTAGATAATAATAGTTGTGCCTAAGAATTCAAATTAAATTCTTTGACAATCTGTCATATCAGATATTGATTGGCCTCAGTATCTATCATGCATCCCTAAATATCAGGATTTGATCCAATAACATTTGGAAAGTCTAGAAGCGGCGTCTAAACAGGAAGTTTAGAAGGGGAAGATCCAGGTTTCATGGTCATGTCGGAGTAAAGCGAGGCTCGCCTCAAATGCTGCATCCAGTTCTCCTTTATACATCATGAGCTCATCTTCAGCAGTCATTAGTTAGCATTTTGCTAACATCAGATGTGACTATATGTGTCTTTTTTAGGTTTTCCAGCAGCATCTGTAATCCATCTCCAAAATCTGGTTTTCTTTTAAAGTAGACGAGCTAAGAACATAACATGTCAGAGTACAGGAAACAGGAAACAGGAAAGGACGAAGGTCACTGAGGTACCAAGCTAGCTCGCCTGCTATTGGAGCATAGAGCAGAAAGGGACAGGACACCGACGAGCTAACGAAGCTACTGAAACATGTACTCTGAAAATTACAGTTTGAGAAAACAGTTAAACTGATGGAGCCGAGGTGTCAGATAGTCACATGACCATTTCCACACAGTCATCACTCTGCACGCTGTACAGGTTAATGTTAAACATCACCGCCCCCTGCAGTCACACCAGAGATCAACACCTGTCCTCCCCCCTGCAGGAGCCGAACCCTGAGGACCCTTTGAACAAGGAGGCAGCAGAGGTCCTGCAGATGAACCGGCGGCTCTTTGAGCAAAACGTCCATCGCTCCCTGAAGGGCGGCTACGTCGGCGCCACCTACTTCGAGAGGTGTCTTAAATAACTTGGCGTCCCATGATTCTCCCCCAACACTCCTCACCTCCTCCTCCTCCCTGCCCTCTGCCTCACCCCTCCTCTTCCTCCTCCTTCCTCCCTCCCTTCCTCCTCCTCAGTCCTGCTCGTTGGCAGAAGCAGGAGCTGCGGCGGCAACAGAAAGCAGCACGCCAGAAGACACTTTCCTGTTTTAAAACAAAAGAAGACAACCAAGAAACCCCTCCCTCCCCTCCTCTTCCTCCTCCTCTTCCTCCTCCCTCCTTCGTCTCCCCCTTCTGCCCTCCTCCTCCCGTATTTCTCTCTGTTTTTCTTCCAAGACGCAGCATCCAACCGTTTACATGCCACAGGGGGGCAGCAAAACATTACACACACCGGAACTGGACTGAAAAGATGGCCGACAGCGAGCAGTGGTGGGAGGGGGAGGGAGGGAGGGGGAGGCAGGCATGGGTGGTCAGTGAATGTTGCTTGGGTGAGTCAATGATTTGCCACAATGCTGATGATGATGATGATGATGATGATGATGATGATGATGATGATAACGCTGATGATACCCACATGATTTTCTTTTTTTTTTTTTGGTGGTGTTTGTGGCAAACATACCTGCATCAGACAGGTGGGTAGAAGGACACGCCCCCCTCCCTCTCGTCGCCATTTGTTTGTTCATCACACGTCTGACAGCAGCAAACTCCAAACTCACAATCAGTATTCATGACAAACAACAGTCCATCCACTCTGTGCAGGATGTCTCCGGCTGGTTGCCTGGCAACATCATCATGACCGTAAAACTGAAGGAAGTCACTGTGCTCAGGAGGAAGTAGTCACATCACGCCACAACACGATTTCCACCCTAAACCCTGAAAATAATTGTCATTTGGTTTGCAGTCCAACAGGAAAAGTTTCTTGAAGCATCAGCGTCAATAAGATGGAGGGTGGGGCTTGTAATCCAAAATTGTGACGAGCTTGTCAGAGTGGAGAGGATTTAAGTCTCAAGAAGAGCAGATCTGCCTTAAAAGGTCCTTCAAGGGGGAGGGGCAATTGCCTGCCAAGGTGAACATCTTTGCCATTGGTTGAGACTTTAAGTCCACCCCTTTAAAGTTCACCAGTTTAACTTGACACAAAGCAAGAACGTGAATTTTGTGGCTACTCCCCTTAATTCATGATTGTGTGATCAGGCCGCCGCTGTAGGTCAGAGGTGGTCAGTTTTCAGCTGGCTGTTGATGTAATGGTGTGTGTGTGTGTGTGTGTGTGTGTGTGTGTGTGTGTGTGTGTGTGTCACAGTGGGAGGAGTCACAATTAGGTACGCATTAAAAAGTTCCTTAAAGTAAGGTGGCAGCAGAGTTTTCACTCTGTAGGCACAGTGATGTCAGACATGGAGGGTGGAGCTTGTTAGGGTGGGAGGTTCCTGTGAGGGGCGGGGCTTATGAGCCACTGTAGAAACAGGTTTGCCTTAAAAAAAAACAAAGTTCCAAAAAGCAGCCAGATAGTTTTCAGACTACAGTGATTCTGTAGCTGGAGGAGTCAATGATGATGTCAGCACTGGAGGGAGGAGCTTGTGAGTGGGAGGGTCTTTTTAGTCTCAAAAGGAGTAGATTCACCGTAAAAGCAAATTGTTCTCAAGCTGGAACCTGGCTGTCTGTAGTTGGTCACATGACAGAGTTGAAAAGCTGCAGGTTACAGGTGGAGGTGATTCAGTTTGGAGTTTGCTGCAGAATCTCTCTCTCTCTCTCTCTTTCTCTCTCTCTCTCTCTCACACACACACACACACACACACACACACACTCAGTGTCAGGGGGGCGGAGCATTGTGTCCAGTGTGGGGGGCTGTTGTCGCAGGGGGAGGGAATCCATGTGTTTGTTTAAAGGAGTGGGTGGGTGGGGTTTATGTATGAGGGGGAGGGGCTTTATGTTTTCATTTTGGTGGGTGGGAGGGTTGTGGGCGGGGTCACAGAGGGGCAGGGCTTAAAAGTTACGATTCTATTGTGTATATTGAAACCCCAGCTGTTCACATTGACTGCAATATGATTTATGTTAAATAAAATATGAACTTGAATGATTCTAACTAATGTGATGTTCATTTAACAGAAAACAAACGTGTCACATCGCAAGAGTTAAACACCTCAGACGTCTCCATGATACAAGATGAAATGAGAAATGTCTTTTTAATCTTTTAGATCACGTCTTACTGTACTGAAGTATATTTTTCAGGTATTTGTACTTTACTTGAGTGTTGAGAACTGTTTACTTTTACTCCCTACATTTGAACACAAATATCTGTACAATCTTCTTCTTACACTTTCAAAACAGGCTCATTAACTACATTTTAATTCAAGAGGAAAAACATGCAAAAAGACATAAGATGACATTAATATAACAAGACAAAAACAACAAAGACGAAACAACATGAACATAATGTAACAATATACGAACGACATAATAGACAAAAATGACTTAAGATGAAAACAATGTACCAAAAACAAGAGAAGAGATGTAACAGGTGTAACGACAAATTATGTAACAAAACACTGTAGTGATATAATTTTCAAGTTCAGTCCATCAAAGGCAACATTTCACTCTGAGGTGGATCATGATTCCATCCAGAAGGACGATGAGGTAAAGGACCTTGTAGGTATTTTCCCACACCTGGTGTTTACCACACGGATTAAAAGTCAGTAAAAGTCAGACCAGCTGTTCTTTTCATGTGATGCATTAACCTGTTTTGTCATTTAACTATTTTTAAAAAATATAAGATTAATGCATGTGAACCTAAGGGAAGCAGCAATTTGCTAGAAAACGAATGACATTTTGATTCTATAAGGTAAAATTTAATACACAATTATGTTTGATCGTGAGCCAAAATGTTCAAAGTGGGAGGAGCCTCCTAAACAGAATATAACGAGGTGTTTTGCACCTCTGTCTTCAGTCTAAACCTGAGTTTGACTCAAGCTTGTTGATTTTTCTACCTGGAGAGATCAATAAACTTTGTGTGGCAGAACTTTGTTGCTCTTCCAGTGATTTTTCCAGACTTTTGCCTGATTCTTCTTTTTGATGGTTTTGAACTCTGAAAACATACAAAGTGATAACAGTGTTTTTTTTATTAAGGTTTTTAGGGTGTTGTGGCTCTAAGCTCAGACCTTACTGGCCTATTTTTCTGAGCTTTTTTTGTCACAACAACACGATAATATGAAAACGATGTTACAGACGTAACAAGTGAAAACTGATTGTTTTGATTATTTTGATTCAATATCTTTATCGGGGGGCGGCACGGTGGTGCAGTGGTCAGCACTGCCGCCTCACAGCAAGAAGGTCCTGACTTCGAATCATCAGGGTCTTTCTGTGTGGAGTTTGCATGTTCTCACCGTGTCTGTGTGGGTTCTCTCCGGGTTCTCCGGCTTCCTCCCACAGTCCAAAGACATGCAGGTTAATTGGTGACTCTAAATTGTCTGTAGGTGTGAGTGTGAGTGTCAGTGGTCGTCTGTCTCTGTGTGTCAGTCCTGCGATGAACTGGCGACTTGTCCAGGATGAACCCCGCCTCTCGCCCAATGTCAGCTGGGATAGACTCCACCCCCCTGTGACCCTTTGGGAACCAGCGGTTACAGGAAATGGATGGATGGATCTTTATCAGGAAGTGGAGGTCCGGGGGTCCTACTGTGCATTTTTCAGGGATAACTCCTACAGCGTTCATGGCAGCGGGCCGAGTGGCAGCGCACCTGCCCCGGAAATTTCAGGTGTGTTGCTCAAACCATTCCTGAGTTATGGGCCATTAACGCCCGCCAGTCAGCGTGAGTATAATAAGTACAAGTAGGGAAGAGTCCCCAAGTGTTTGGAAAGCGTCTGGGTGGAATGGGCAAGCTGTCATGTAGTGGCAAGGAAATGGGAGAATGTCACAATGTCACTGATCTCGCCACAACCCAGGAGTGTTTGGGAAGGAACCGAAGGGCAGGCTTTGAGGATTAGGCGAATGATCTGGTCAAATTTAGCACTCTAACAAAAAGCTACAGAGAAAAATGGCAAGGGTTATTTACTTGAGACATGTATGTATAGAAAGTTTAGGGTTTGTACACACAAGTTAGGTCTTGGACTAGACTTATACATAGGAATGTGAATTGGAGACCCAACATTGTCTCCACAGATTTTTTCATCAATGAGTGTGTATTGGGACCAACATTCCTGACCCAGGATCCAAGATTTCAGTAAATAGCGTGTGATCTCTTATGAACTGAAGCATATAGACAATCCAACATTTCTGTAAGCACCCTAATTATCAGTAGAAAACTCTTAACAACCTGAATAACAATAACTTATGACCCCCACATATGTAGTTCATATTAAGGTGATCCGAGTTATCTGGCAAGGGTCCCAGTGGCACCAGATCGACGGTAAGAAACCAAGTTTGACCTGAGGAGCCCAAAACATAAAATTATTTTACAGGTGATTTAAGTGAAAATATGATATTCATTTGAAGGTGATCTGAGTTGAAGGCCAGGGCCCTGTATTACACCATGGGACCCCTATGTGGTCCCTGAAAAGACCTAGCCCAGAGGATGTGGTTGAAGATTGAGCTTCAGGATTCTGGATGGTTTGGTCACTGTCAGTCTTCTGTAAAAGTTTCTTGCCATTTGGAGCTCAACTATGTGTTTTCTACATTAAAGGACCTTAAAGGTAAGTGTTGGGTCTTTTAAGCCTTTATATGCTGGTAAGGTGGTCACCTAAAAGGATTCAACATATTTTGGACGTAGGTCATAGTCACACCTCATATGTCCAAACCTTTTTAGCTCAGGCCTGTTAATTTTAAAATATTCACATTTCTGGCCTCACAACATCATTGTAAATGATATTTGAAAAAAAAAAACCTTCATCATACAATAGTTTTGCATAATCCATGACTGAAGACAAAAATTCTCAAAAACTATACATTTGTATATGAACTGTTTTTTCTTAAATGTATTATAGTTTTTAACAAGTTATTATGAACAGTGAAAAATGTGCTTGTGCTAGTTAATATTTCATTAAACTTTTTTTCTGGCATTTCTCAGAACTCTCTCTTTCTTTTTTGTGACCTTCCTCCTTCCAGTTTCCTTCTGCTGAACTGGTTGTGCCGTTTCGTGGCTTCTGTCATTTGTCCTTCACGTCACAGCTTGTCTTTTTCAGTTTCCTTTCTCTTTGCATTTCTGATTTTTCTTTTACTCCAAAAGATCCTCCTCTGTCTTTGTTTCTCCCTCTTTTCCTTCTTCACTCTCAATGCTTGTGTCCATCTTTGATTCTGTCATTTGTCCTTTTATTCTGAAAACAGATGGTGAGCTTATCTTTGCCACAGACTTTTCCTTGTCTGACATCCCCTGTTGGCAACAATGCTTGCCTTGTGTGTCCTTTATTTTAAGAAAATAATTATTGGTCATATACACGAAATTGTGTGTAATAGGGTTAGGGGTTAGGTAAGGGTATGATAACCACGATCGGAATTTTTTCCGATCCTCAACGGAGCGAGCTAGAGCGATGGGACCTTCACCTACCCCCACATTTGCAGGCCTTCCGAATCCAACGGTGCCACTTTCATGACTCTACGAGGTCGGGAAGCGTGATTTTCAATTGTATAAGCTTTTTCCCTCCTTCAGTCATGAAGGAAGGACGCACCCCCCTCGGTCACGCAGAGGGTTTAGAGCCTGTCCCCAGGAGGGGCCAGGCGGTGCACGGTCCATCCCCTGGCCAACACCGCGACCAAAGTTACAGTTGCGTTGGCGGGAGCGCTGGCGCCCCCCACCCCAATGCACCGTGGTCCAACCCTGTTCCTGGTAACCCATATTGGGTTTTTTAATGTTCTTTTATGTGTCTAGTTGTGGCTTTGTTATGTATTTATAACTGTATTTAATGTTATTTATTAATAAAAGATATGAATAAATGTAAATGTATAAAAGGAAATAAAACTTGTTTTTTTAATAAAAGTAAACTAAATTAAATTGTTTTAATATTTATGTGTGCCCAAGGGGCGGTAACATTTCGACCCTTTACGGGTCTTCTTCAGACCTGGCACACACAAAAAAGAAAAGGCTGCTGAACTGTGTAAGAGGTGTTGCTGAGTCGCTGGCCAAAGATGGAATGAAGCAACTCTCCCTGTTCCCCTATTTATAGACTTGCCAAATTATAAAGTTAATGCTTTACTGGTACACTTGTTTTAAAAGGAGGGTTAGGTAATTGGTTATAAACATCTGCTCCCTGGGCCTTCGCCCTAGGAGCAAGTGCGGTGCACTGTCCATCCAAAAGGACTAGCAAAGTCCCCCCAGTCCCACAAGCACTCACATATTTAGGTTAAATACACTACACATAGTCTTATAGTACACATAAATTAGGTTAGTCCCCATCACTTAGGTTAGTTTTAGGCCAATAACATCATTTAGTTTAGTTAGCAACACTTACTTAGGTTTTAAGTTCCCAACACACAAAATGCTGGGAGTTCAAAAAATTAGGCCCATGGCCTTAATCAGCATGCGCGCGACGTTTCGGCGTAGTTTTGCCTTCTTCAGACGCGCTGATTTATATTGGGCATCGTCCCTGTAGGCTTCTTCCCTTTCTACCATTCCCTTCTGCCTTTAGTCCTTTCCCTTCGATGTCTTTTTGTTTCTGATTGTGTTTCCCTATTGAAATTCTAATTATGTTATTTCTTTTTCCTTACAGGTCCCGGTAAGTATTTTATTTTACAGGTAGGTATTACTTTACTTTATATATTTTTGTCTTTCTTTTCTATCCTTTCTCCTTCCTTTCCACTTCTGTTTCCCTTTTCCTTTTCCATTCCTCCCTCTAACTCCTCCTCTCCTTTCTTCTGCCTCCCCTTGCTTTTCCCTTTCCTTAACTACACTTCACCTTACGTCTCTTCCCATCGTCTATTTGGCTTTTGCTTGGGTTTTCTTTGGGTTCACTTTCCCTTTTATACTTGGGTTCTCTTTCCCTTTTTATTTGGACTTTATTTATACTGAATTTAGCTTAAAGACTTCCGGTTAGCTAGGTTAGTGTGTTATAGATTAGGATAGAGGGTTGGGGGGCATAGGATTAGATAAGAATAATTAGGTTTAAGGACTGGGTAAGGGCCGTGGTACAACTTAGGTTAGGTGGGAATTTAGAATAGAATAGAAATTTGACTTATTCAAATTTGGGCATCTTAATTATGGACCTTGGGGTTAGGGTTAGGTAAGGGTATAGTAACCACGATGGGACTTTTTCCCCATCCTCAACGGAGCAAGCTAGAGCCACGGGACCTTCACCTACCCCCCCATTTGCATGGTTTCCGCATCCACCGGTGCTACTTTCAAGTCTCTACGAGGTCGGGAAGCGTGATTTTCAATTGTATAAGCTTTTTCCCTCCTTCGGCCAAGCCTGAAGGAAGGACGCTCCCCCCTCGGTCACCGACGACTGTGACCGGTCATCGGCTGAGACTATCAGCTCCACTGTTTGAACTTGGGTGCATGTCGCCGTGCGTTACCATCCATGGGGGGATGGCCAGGCACATGCACGTGACCAGGGATGACCACGGTCGATCACCCATGCGGGAGACTATCGGCTCCAGGGTTGGAACCGGCATGGATCCGCATCCATGTGTCCGACTATCGGCTCCAGGGTTGGAACCGGCATGGATCCGCATCCATGTGGGAGACTACGAACGCCAGTGTGGGAACCGGCAGGCATATGGCCATGGTGAGCCACATGCTTACAAGTCCCATGATGTCACTTGGTATTTATCCCCTGCTACGGTCACGGGTACGTCAAAGTAGGTGCCCGAAAGAAATTCGAGACACGTACGTCCCCGCGTCCGCCCCGTCGCCAGGAATCCAAAAATGTATCTCTTACGAAGCTCCGACGTTCCCGAGCCGAGTTATTGAGGAAAAACCGTGTTTGTCCAGACCCACAATGCATTGCAGCTGAGCGGTGGGCGTATCCGTTTACGTTTCTCGAAATAACTTTTGATCCGTAAGCGTTAGAGACTTGGAACCAACTCCTACCCCCCCATTATCGGGGACTGGCTTTCCAACGGTACCTGTCGCATCACCGTACGACGTCGGGAAGTGGGCGTAACTTGTCAAAACAGTGAACGGTAGGAGTGAAAATTTCACTAAGTGCCACAGGCCAAAAATGTCTTCCAGAAAGTGGTTAGGAGCACGTTTCAGGCCGTTCTGAGTCGAATGGACATGCTTCCACGGGTACTTTTTTGGACATTGTACAGCATATAACTCCTAAGTCCAACCAGATAGAGACATGGGTCCTTCACCTACCCCCCCATTTGTGGACCTTCTGAATCCAACGGTACCACCCCTGAGTCTGTAGGACTTACCGTTGAGAAGTTGTTGCACAACATGTGAGATAGAGACCTGGGACCATCACCTACCCCCCCATTTGTGCCTATCCTGAATCCAATGCTACCACCCTTGAGTCTGTAGGACCTACCGTTCAAAAGTTGTTGCACAACATGTGAGATAGAGACCTGGGACCATGACCTACCCACCCATTTGTGCCTACCCTGAGTCCAACAGTACCTTTCTTGAGTCTCTACGATATATGGTTCTCGAGTTATGACCAAAATAAAATTCCCCATTCAAGTCAATGCGAGGAGTGAAAATTTCACTAAGTATCACAGCCTAAAACTGTCTTCCAGAAAGTGGTTAGGAGCACGTTTCAGGCCATTCTGAGTCGAATGGACATGCTTCCATGTGTGTTTTTTGGACATTGTAACACCCATAACTCCTAAGTCCAACCAGATAGAGACATGGCACCATGACCGAACCACCCATTGTTAGGTATTATATATAAACTCATGCGCTATAAAGCGCACGAGTAATGCACGGTCCATCCTACCCCTTTGGCTAAGGCACGATCCACCTGTGCTTAAGTGTCTTGTGCACTTCAAAAAATTAATCCCTCCACACTAGAGGTTCCAAAAATTGTGGCGTTTTTTAGCCTACATATATTAATTCCTCCACGCTAGAGGTTCCAAAAATTGTGGCGTTTTTTAGCCTACATATATAAATTGTGACCCATATTTGGCCTACTCACAAAATAAGTCCTAAGCCTGAACGACGCGTTTCGGTTCTGCTTGACCTTCATCAGGTTCTGGCTTGGACTACTGACTCATGAACCTAGCTGTGGAGCCTCCTCCTTCCTTGTGAAGAGCATCCAACAGAGGAGAGACTGCCCTTTTTGTTACATGCACTATGCATTTGCCAGAAACATTAAGTCTTGTTTGTGCCTAACTTGGCTTCTATTGTGTGCCTAATTTGGCTTTCTTGTTTTATGCCTAACTTGGCTTCTTTAATTGTTTATTATAACATCACTGCCTATTTGGCGTGGAAATGCCCGTTTTTTAGGGTTCTTTATTGTTAATAAATGCCTATTTTGGCTTTCTATTGTGTGCCTAATTTGGCCTTCTTGTTTATGCCTATCTTGGCTTCTTTAACTGTTTATTATAACATCACAGCCTATTTGGCGTGGAAATGCCCGTTTTTTAGGGTCAAAGTACACTCCTTATTGTTAATAAATGCCTATTTTGGCTTTCAAATACCCGTTTTTTAGGGTTAAGACCATGTCAACTACCCGCGACTTGGGGTTAGGACAAAATAACAGGGCCAGGCATCGGCCAATAACAAGACTACCCATATTTGGGCTTAGGGTTAGGGTTAGGTATTTGGATAAGAATCCTGCTCCCTAGGCTAGGCCCAGGTACAAGTAGTGCACGGTCCATCAGAAGGACTCCAATAAGGTCCCCCAAGCTCCCACACAAACATTAAACATTTTTAGTTTTTAACACATACAATATTAGTTTACATTTTTGGTTTTTACAAATTTTTGGTTTTGAGTAAAACCTTCTTTTAGTTTTTAGTAATCCCATTGCCCTAAGGCATTGGGTTATCAAAAAATTAGACCTATAGTCTGATCAGTGAGCGCGCAACGTTTCGGCCTATGTCAGCCTTCTTCAGGCGCGCTGATCTAATGGTCAAATGAGCTGGCCTGTTCTGTCTCAGCTCCTTTTATACCCGCTGGCATTCCCTTTCACACTCCTCCCTTTACTGACTTTACTCTTTCCCTGCCTTTTTCTTCTGCTTAACATTTTATTTAGGTAACATGTTTTTATGTTTGTAGGTCCCAGTAAGTATTATTTTTTTCTTCTTTTACAGGGTCAGGTAGGTATTTTTTATTTATTATTTTTATATTTTAGGTTCAAATTTTAGGTAAGTATTTCTTTTTTATAGGTATTTTTTCTCTTTTTTCTTATTTTAGGTTCAAATTTTAGGTAAGTATTTCTTTTATAGGTAAGAGGTAAGTATTTCCTTTATAGGTATTTGGTAAGTATTAATTTGTTTTTTTATTCTTTCCTTCCTATTCTGTCTTTCCTTCACCTCCTTCCCGTTCCACTTTGTTTCCCTTTTATCTCCTTCCCTTTCCTTCTTCTAATTCCTCCTTTCCTTCTCTTTTGCCTCTCCTTGTCTTCTCCCTTTCTTCAACTGTGCTGAACCAAGGCGTCTCTTCCCATCGTCTGTTTAGGCTTTTTCTTTGGTTTATATATTCACTTGGGTTCTTGAATTTAAAGACTTCCGGTTAGCCTGGTTAACAAAATTTAGATTAGGATAGGTTAGGGGGCATAGGATTTGGGTTAGAGTAGTTAGTCTTGGGATTAGAATAGGATTAGTGGGGCAAATTGGGTTAGGTTGGGATTAATCGGGATAGGACAGAATTGGGCATCTTCAAATTGGGTTTGGGTTTAGGTAAGACCAAATTACGGACCTTGGGGTTAGAATAAATACTTGGGTTGGGCTTGAAACAGACAAATTTAGAATCCAAAACAATAAAAATCTAATTGGGCATATCCAAATTGCAAGTTCAGGGTATAGGGTAAGTTGGAGGGGTGGGGGGGTATAGCCAATAGGGCTTAAAAAATTAATAGAGCAAGGGAAACCCCACTAGACCCCCTCGAGGCACTGGCCGGTTAGGTATTTGGATAAGAATCCTGCTCCCTAGGCTAGGCCCAGGTACAAGTAGTGCACGGTCCATCAGAAGGACTCCAATAAGGTCCCCCAAGCTCCCACACAAACATTAAACATTTTTAGTTTTTAACACATACAATATTAGTTTACATTTTTGGTTTTTACAAATTTTTGGTTTTGAGTAAAACCTTCTTTTAGTTTTTAGTAATCCCATTGCCCTAAGGCATTGGGTTATCAAAAAATTAGACCTATAGTCTGATCAGTGAGCGCGCAACGTTTCGGCCTATGTCAGCCTTCTTCAGGCGCGCTGATCTAATGGTCAAATGAGCTGGCCTGTTCTGTCTCAGCTCCTTTTATACCCGCTGGCATTCCCTTTCACACTCCTCCCTTTACTGACTTTACTCTTTCCCTGCCTTTTTCTTCTGCTTAACATTTTATTTAGGTAACATGTTTTTATGTTTGTAGGTCCCAGTAAGTATTATTTTTTTCTTCTTTTACAGGGTCAGGTAGGTATTTTTTATTTATTATTTTTATATTTTAGGTTCAAATTTTAGGTAAGTATTTCTTTTTTATAGGTATTTTTTCTCTTTTTTCTTATTTTAGGTTCAAATTTTAGGTAAGTATTTCTTTTATAGGTAAGAGGTAAGTATTTCCTTTATAGGTATTTGGTAAGTATTAATTTGTTTTTTTATTCTTTCCTTCCTATTCTGTCTTTCCTTCACCTCCTTCCCGTTCCACTTTGTTTCCCTTTTATCTCCTTCCCTTTCCTTCTTCTAATTCCTCCTTTCCTTCTCTTTTGCCTCTCCTTGTCTTCTCCCTTTCTTCAACTGTGCTGAACCAAGGCGTCTCTTCCCATCGTCTGTTTAGGCTTTTTCTTTGGTTTATATATTCACTTGGGTTCTTGAATTTAAAGACTTCCGGTTAGCCTGGTTAACAAAATTTAGATTAGGATAGGTTAGGGGGCATAGGATTTGGGTTAGAGTAGTTAGTCTTGGGATTAGAATAGGATTAGTGGGGCAAATTGGGTTAGGTTGGGATTAATCGGGATAGGACAGAATTGGGCATCTTCAAATTGGGTTTGGGTTTAGGTAAGACCAAATTACGGACCTTGGGGTTAGAATAAATACTTGGGTTGGGCTTGAAACAGACAAATTTAGAATCCAAAACAATAAAAATCTAATTGGGCATATCCAAATTGCAAGTTCAGGGTATAGGGTAAGTTGGAGGGGTGGGGGGGTATAGCCAATAGGGCTTAAAAAATTAATAGAGCAAGGGAAACCCCACTAGACCCCCTCGAGGCACTGGCCGGTTAGGTATTTGGATAAGAATCCTGCTCCCTAGGCTAGGCCCAGGTACAAGTAGTGCACGGTCCATCAGAAGGACTCCAATAAGGTCCCCCAAGCTCCCACACAAACATTAAACATTTTTAGTTTTTAACACATACAATATTAGTTTACATTTTTGGTTTTTACAAATTTTTGGTTTTGAGTAAAACCTTCTTTTAGTTTTTAGTAATCCCATTGCCCTAAGGCATTGGGTTATCAAAAAATTAGACCTATAGTCTGATCAGTGAGCGCGCAACGTTTCGGCCTATGTCAGCCTTCTTCAGGCGCGCTGATCTAATGGTCAAATGAGCTGGCCTGTTCTGTCTCAGCTCCTTTTATACCCGCTGGCATTCCCTTTCACACTCCTCCCTTTACTGACTTTACTCTTTCCCTGCCTTTTTCTTCTGCTTAACATTTTATTTAGGTAACATGTTTTTATGTTTGTAGGTCCCAGTAAGTATTATTTTTTTCTTCTTTTACAGGGTCAGGTAGGTATTTTTTATTTATTATTTTTATATTTTAGGTTCAAATTTTAGGTAAGTATTTCTTTTTTATAGGTATTTTTTCTCTTTTTTCTTATTTTAGGTTCAAATTTTAGGTAAGTATTTCTTTTATAGGTAAGAGGTAAGTATTTCCTTTATAGGTATTTGGTAAGTATTAATTTGTTTTTTTATTCTTTCCTTCCTATTCTGTCTTTCCTTCACCTCCTTCCCGTTCCACTTTGTTTCCCTTTTATCTCCTTCCCTTTCCTTCTTCTAATTCCTCCTTTCCTTCTCTTTTGCCTCTCCTTGTCTTCTCCCTTTCTTCAACTGTGCTGAACCAAGGCGTCTCTTCCCATCGTCTGTTTAGGCTTTTTCTTTGGTTTATATATTCACTTGGGTTCTTGAATTTAAAGACTTCCGGTTAGCCTGGTTAACAAAATTTAGATTAGGATAGGTTAGGGGGCATAGGATTTGGGTTAGAGTAGTTAGTCTTGGGATTAGAATAGGATTAGTGGGGCAAATTGGGTTAGGTTGGGATTAATCGGGATAGGACAGAATTGGGCATCTTCAAATTGGGTTTGGGTTTAGGTAAGACCAAATTACGGACCTTGGGGTTAGAATAAATACTTGGGTTGGGCTTGAAACAGACAAATTTAGAATCCAAAACAATAAAAATCTAATTGGGCATATCCAAATTGCAAGTTCAGGGTATAGGGTAAGTTGGAGGGGTGGGGGGGTATAGCCAATAGGGCTTAAAAAATTAATAGAGCAAGGGAAACCCCACTAGACCCCCTCGAGGCACTGGCCGGTTAGGTATTTGGATAAGAATCCTGCTCCCTAGGCTAGGCCCAGGTACAAGTAGTGCACGGTCCATCAGAAGGACTCCAATAAGGTCCCCCAAGCTCCCACACAAACATTAAACATTTTTAGTTTTTAACACATACAATATTAGTTTACATTTTTGGTTTTTACAAATTTTTGGTTTTGAGTAAAACCTTCTTTTAGTTTTTAGTAATCCCATTGCCCTAAGGCATTGGGTTATCAAAAAATTAGACCTATAGTCTGATCAGTGAGCGCGCAACGTTTCGGCCTATGTCAGCCTTCTTCAGGCGCGCTGATCTAATGGTCAAATGAGCTGGCCTGTTCTGTCTCAGCTCCTTTTATACCCGCTGGCATTCCCTTTCACACTCCTCCCTTTACTGACTTTACTCTTTCCCTGCCTTTTTCTTCTGCTTAACATTTTATTTAGGTAACATGTTTTTATGTTTGTAGGTCCCAGTAAGTATTATTTTTTTCTTCTTTTACAGGGTCAGGTAGGTATTTTTTATTTATTATTTTTATATTTTAGGTTCAAATTTTAGGTAAGTATTTCTTTTTTATAGGTATTTTTTCTCTTTTTTCTTATTTTAGGTTCAAATTTTAGGTAAGTATTTCTTTTATAGGTAAGAGGTAAGTATTTCCTTTATAGGTATTTGGTAAGTATTAATTTGTTTTTTTATTCTTTCCTTCCTATTCTGTCTTTCCTTCACCTCCTTCCCGTTCCACTTTGTTTCCCTTTTATCTCCTTCCCTTTCCTTCTTCTAATTCCTCCTTTCCTTCTCTTTTGCCTCTCCTTGTCTTCTCCCTTTCTTCAACTGTGCTGAACCAAGGCGTCTCTTCCCATCGTCTGTTTAGGCTTTTTCTTTGGTTTATATATTCACTTGGGTTCTTGAATTTAAAGACTTCCGGTTAGCCTGGTTAACAAAATTTAGATTAGGATAGGTTAGGGGGCATAGGATTTGGGTTAGAGTAGTTAGTCTTGGGATTAGAATAGGATTAGTGGGGCAAATTGGGTTAGGTTGGGATTAATCGGGATAGGACAGAATTGGGCATCTTCAAATTGGGTTTGGGTTTAGGTAAGACCAAATTACGGACCTTGGGGTTAGAATAAATACTTGGGTTGGGCTTGAAACAGACAAATTTAGAATCCAAAACAATAAAAATCTAATTGGGCATATCCAAATTGCAAGTTCAGGGTATAGGGTAAGTTGGAGGGGTGGGGGGGTATAGCCAATAGGGCTTAAAAAATTAATAGAGCAAGGGAAACCCCACTAGACCCCCTCGAGGCACTGGCCGGTTAGGTATTTGGATAAGAATCCTGCTCCCTAGGCTAGGCCCAGGTACAAGTAGTGCACGGTCCATCAGAAGGACTCCAATAAGGTCCCCCAAGCTCCCACACAAACATTAAACATTTTTAGTTTTTAACACATACAATATTAGTTTACATTTTTGGTTTTTACAAATTTTTGGTTTTGAGTAAAACCTTCTTTTAGTTTTTAGTAATCCCATTGCCCTAAGGCATTGGGTTATCAAAAAATTAGACCTATAGTCTGATCAGTGAGCGCGCAACGTTTCGGCCTATGTCAGCCTTCTTCAGGCGCGCTGATCTAATGGTCAAATGAGCTGGCCTGTTCTGTCTCAGCTCCTTTTATACCCGCTGGCATTCCCTTTCACACTCCTCCCTTTACTGACTTTACTCTTTCCCTGCCTTTTTCTTCTGCTTAACATTTTATTTAGGTAACATGTTTTTATGTTTGTAGGTCCCAGTAAGTATTATTTTTTTCTTCTTTTACAGGGTCAGGTAGGTATTTTTTATTTATTATTTTTATATTTTAGGTTCAAATTTTAGGTAAGTATTTCTTTTTTATAGGTATTTTTTCTCTTTTTTCTTATTTTAGGTTCAAATTTTAGGTAAGTATTTCTTTTATAGGTAAGAGGTAAGTATTTCCTTTATAGGTATTTGGTAAGTATTAATTTGTTTTTTTATTCTTTCCTTCCTATTCTGTCTTTCCTTCACCTCCTTCCCGTTCCACTTTGTTTCCCTTTTATCTCCTTCCCTTTCCTTCTTCTAATTCCTCCTTTCCTTCTCTTTTGCCTCTCCTTGTCTTCTCCCTTTCTTCAACTGTGCTGAACCAAGGCGTCTCTTCCCATCGTCTGTTTAGGCTTTTTCTTTGGTTTATATATTCACTTGGGTTCTTGAATTTAAAGACTTCCGGTTAGCCTGGTTAACAAAATTTAGATTAGGATAGGTTAGGGGGCATAGGATTTGGGTTAGAGTAGTTAGTCTTGGGATTAGAATAGGATTAGTGGGGCAAATTGGGTTAGGTTGGGATTAATCGGGATAGGACAGAATTGGGCATCTTCAAATTGGGTTTGGGTTTAGGTAAGACCAAATTACGGACCTTGGGGTTAGAATAAATACTTGGGTTGGGCTTGAAACAGACAAATTTAGAATCCAAAACAATAAAAATCTAATTGGGCATATCCAAATTGCAAGTTCAGGGTATAGGGTAAGGGTTAGGGTGAGGAGATTTTAGGCTGTGCCGCGCCGAAGGGTTAGGGTTAGGGTTAGGGTTAGGGTTAGGGTTAGGGTTAGGGTTAGGGGGTTAGGGTTAGGGGTTAGGGTTAGGGGGTTAGGGTTAGGGGTTAGGGGTTAGGGTTAGGGTTAGGGTTAGGGGGTTAGGGGTTAGGATGAGGAGATTTTAGGCTGTGCCGCGCCGAAGGCGCGGTGCAGCCGATGCGCACTCCATCCGACTGTTCCCGGGTGTGGAATCGTCTCATCTCGTGCAACAAAATCTGGTAAAACAGTTTAATTAATAACAACAATAACACACTTAATTGAGGAACAGAATAATCTGTCCTAGTGCAGCAATATAATATAAAAACGAGGGCATAGGGGCTGAGAGCAATATAATTTATATCCAGGATTTTTTTATTTATTATTCATATAAGGGCCATGACAGATAATATTAGGTGCCATAGGGGTTTAGGCATACATGACGAGGGTTAGGTTTAGGATAGCAGAAGGTTAGGTCTAGGTTAGGGATATAATATAATGTAAAATATGGATTAAAGGATTTTTGTGTTTAGGCAAGCATCCAGGTGAGTCATTCGGTTTAGGCATAAAGGAGGAGAGGAGGGGTTTAGGGCAGAAATGAGAAATATAATAAATACATTATAGATATAGAGGAATGAATAATACTTCTATATGGTGTCAATAATTTAATGAAACCATAAAGGTATGAATTACTTTAAGCTCTGAAATAGAGTCTCTCATTCAGTCCCTGTGGGTGAGTTGTATGTAATTTGCCAATCCAATTCCTTTCAGCTCTCCTCCTTTGGGCCGTGGACCAGTGTGGATTACATTCCAAAACAGAAGCTTGTACCGCATTCCATCCATGGGAGGCGAAGTGCCGTACCACATGTCTGTCCATGTTTTTTTGTTTGGTGATATTGTATTTATGGCAAGTAAATCTGATTTGAATAGTCAGACTTGTTTCTCCCACATATTTCATGCCACATTGTTTACAAATGATTAAATAAACACAATTTTTCGATTGGATGCTTCCCTGATCAGCTGTGGAGTAAATTTTTTGATTGGAGGAATCATAAACATATCTGATTTGTTTGAAATATTCTTTCTGCAGGCCAGGCCTGCCACACTCAGCTGGTTTTTTGATTTTTGCTCTTACCAAATGGTCCTGTAAGTTCTTATTTTTTCTAAAAGCAGCAATAATTCTAAGGTCTGAATGAGGTAGGTATGTTTTAATATTGTTATTTAAATTCATTTTAATATGTTTGACCAGACGGACGGTAGAAGGGGAAAAGGTGGTGACGAAGGGCAAAGCGGTGCCAAGTTGGATGGGCTTAACCTGCAGGAATGCTTTAAAACAGCTTCTAAGAAAGGTCCTAGAGTACCCTCTATTGGACAAAGCCCGGAACAGCACCGTGGTGGCTCGCTTGAAATCATTTTTCTGTGTACAGATGCGGTGGAATCTGAGTAGTTGTGATTTAATTAATCCTGCGAAGGTGTGTTTGGGATGATAGCTGCTCATATGAAGGAGAGCGTGCGTATCAGTGTCCTTAAAATAAATTTTAACATCCAATTTGCTTTCTGATTGAAATTTAGGACCTTTAAAGGTCGTTGTATCCAAAAAATCCACCGTGGTGCTGTTAATTGTGGCCTTTAATTTAATAGAGGGGTTATGATTATTTAATATTTCTAGAAAGGTATCAAATTCTTCTTTGGAGTAAGTCCAAATTCCCCAGATGTCATCAAGATATCTATAATAATAAAGGGGTTTAAGGTTACATTTTTCCAGTGCTGTTGTTTCCCAAGACGCCATAAAAATATCGGCATATGCTGGCGCAAATCTTTTCCCCATCGCCGTCCCCTTGATTTGTAAATAAAATTGATTATCAAATTCGAAGTCATTCCTGGTGAGATTTATTTCTAATAGTTTTAATAATTCCTTGTCTGGTCGTGTTTTGTCATAATTCTTTTGAAAAATTTCCTTCACTGCTTGTATACCTTCATTGGTTTCTATATTAGTGTAGAGACTGTCTACATCAACAGTGAATAAAATGGCTTCCTTAGGGATTATTAAGTCTTTTATTTTATTAATAAAATCGTATGTATCTTTAATATAACTTTTATGTTTTTTAGCTAGTGGATTTAAATAATAATCAATATATTCAGCTGATCTATAAGTCTCGCTATTACAGTCAGAGACTATTGGCCGCCCCGGGGGTATCTGGAAGGGTTTGCTCCATTTACTGGGGTCTTTATGAATTTTTGGCAGTAAATAAAATCGTCTGGCCCTGGGTTCTGATTCTCCAATCAAGTAATTTCTTTGTTTAGCATTTATGAGTTTTTTCTCATAAATCTTTTGGAAGATTTCAGTTATTTGTTTCAAGGTTTCCATGTAAATCGGTTTCTTCAGTTTAGTATAATATTTTTTATCATTAAGTTGTCTGTTACCCTCCCATAAATACTGGTCCAAATCCATCACTACTACCATGCTGCCCTTATCTGCTGGTTTGATAATAATAGTTTTATTTTGTTTTAGTTCTTTCAGTGCCATATTCTCCTCAGGAGTTAAATTGGTTTTTATTCTTAATACTTTAAAATGATTATCAAAATAATTCAAATCTAATTTGATTAATTCTCGAATGTGGGAGGGCAAGCTCAGTTCTGGGGGGGTCCAAGTGGACGCTGGAATGAACGGTAGTTTGGAAGAAGCATCTCTGTCGTCATAATAGGCCCATAATTTTAATCTCCTATGATAATTTTGTAGGTCTAATCTCGATTGTGATTTAATGTCCTTATTGCTGCCCCTGGTAGGAATAAAATTTAGCCCTCTGTTCAGTAAGGAGAGTTGAGGAGTGGTTAGTTTAACCTTTTGTGATAAAATCATGACATTCTGAAACCCCTCCTGGAAAAACAGGCTTTTGGGGTCAGTTAGTTTAACTGTTTAAGCCAGTGTTGAAACAGTTTGGCTGCCGTAGGGCGAGTCCAGTGTATTAAATCTTTTTCTGTGTCAAACTCCTGGCTAGACAGTTCTGTTATGTAATCACAGTTTCTCATTATGTGATTATTCAGGGTGCGCAGATTCTCTCTGTCCTGTATCGTTAGGGCTTCTGAAAAGTTAATGAGGGGGACTATGATTCTGGCCCCTGGGAACCTGTTATGGGCCATGCTTACCGCTGCCTGCAGCTGTTTAATGGTGGTGGCCCGAGTCCTCTGCTTCCTGCTGTTCAGACCAAAGGCCAGAACCACCGTGTCAGCTGGTGTCGAGCAGACTGCCTTCCTGAGAATGGCCTCGGCGTGGTGGAAGGTGGCCCCAGGGTAACTGTCCACCTGGAGGTCCTGAATCTGGAACGGGGGGAACCTGGCCAGGTTTGAATCCCCAATTATCAGGCACTTTTTTCTCACACACAGGCCCCAGTCCTGCAGTTTTTTGGTGGTGTTCACGTGTCTGGTGGGCCTGCGTGTGGGCGTGTCTGATATTATTTCAGAATCCGACAGATGAAAGGGATCCTCATCATCATCAGATGACTGTGTGTCGGCCGCCAGTGCACTGTGGTCCTCAGAACGGGACGGCTGCGGCGTGATCAGACTGGCGGTCTGCTGTGGAGCTCCGCGTTGAACAGGGGTGAGCCTCGGGATGGAGGAGGTGGTGGATGAGGGTCTGCGGCGAGCCGAGGCAGGCGTTAGCTTCGGGAAGGAGGGGCTGGTTCTAGAGTCCGAGGATCGCTGTGTGACGTCCTGTGATTCCCCCACCGCCTGGATGCTGAGGTCATCAGACCTCACACATGGATTGCGTGGAGGCTGAGGTGCAGGTGCTGGGTCCGCCGCTTGGCTCTCTGGATCCTCCAGGATGAAGGGAGGTGGAGGAAGACGAGTCGGGCGAGGAGGGAGAGGAGGAGGAAAGGAGGAGCGTTGTTCCTCCTCTGCTTCTGGTGGCGCAGACGGTGGAGGAGGAGGAGAGGGAGGAGGAGGAGGAGGAGAAGGCGGCCGTGGATGGTCCTCCTCGAGGTCTGGGAGGAAAGGTGACCAGTCTCCCCCCCTGTGGTCCGTCATGGTGCCCGTGGTGGCGTGGATCGTGGCCTGGACCGTGATGGGACGTCCCGCTGTCGTCGGGGGAGTCATAGTGGAGGTGGTTGCAGCACCAGCGGAGGTGAGTGCAGGAGGGGCTGGGTTGTCACTGATGCTGGTTGGAGTATGCTCTGTTAGATTAGCCTTTAAGAAGGCTTTGACATCGCTCAATGTTTTTGCTCTTAGACGGCGGCCAAAGTGTCGGCTCGCCCAGACGGAGGCAACCTGAAAAGGGCCTTCCCACTCCTGGGTGGGAAATTCCGCCAGATCCTGGATGTCATTGTTCATGTTTTCCTCATAATGTTGTTTGAGGATTAATAAGGTATTGTGTTCCCAATTTTTTGCATTCCCCTGCAGTAGTATGTATGTGGTTTCATTAGGGGAGGCAGGTTTAATCAGATCAATCAGATTAGCAGTTGTTTTCTGTATTGTGGGGGGTGTTTGTGTCCCCGTGATATTTTTCAAATGGTGATCTGCTTTAATAATCCTGTGAATGATTCTGGCTTTGTGCGTAAAGTTAGGATCATCAGACTGTACCCAGTTCACATTATCCCCCTGTGTGTTGTCTCTGCGTGTAGGCTGCCGCCGTGCTGGTGCAGGATCAGTGTTTTGCCTCCTGTAGCCTCCGGAGAAGTCGTGATGTCGTCTGGGAGGTGGAGGGGGAGGGCGGCTGGGCTGTGGCCGCTGCTGCCGGTGCTCTCTTGCGGCGTCACTCCCGCGACGGTCCCGCTGAGGCCTGAGGGGAGGGAAGCTGGAGGAGTAGTTGCTGGAGAACCGGTAGCGCCTGTTCTGGCCGCTGGTGGAACGGTCTGTGCGCCGCTGGCTCCAATAACGGTCGGCCTGGCCGCTATCTGGCCTGGTGGTGCGGCGGAAATTCTGTTGGCGGGCCGGGTAGCGACTGCTGCGCCGAGAGGCCGGGTAGTCGTCGCGGTGCCGCTGGCGCGCCCTGGCAGCCGAGGCGTAGGTGCGCCTCTCCGGCTGCCGCTGGCGGTCGCGGCTCTCATGCTGTAGCCGACCTCGGCGGTAGCTTACCCGTGTCCAGCCTCCGTCATCCTCGTAGCGCTCCATGGAAAGGAGGGGCGTGGATGTGTGTGTGTTCTCGCCACCAAAGTCCACTCAAAAAGTGACTATGAAACGGTAAGTTCTTCAAATTCACTCGGTGGTCTTTATTTTACAAAAAGGCAAGAATTGCCGTCAAACAAGCAAAGTAAACGCAACGTTTCGGCTCAGGAGAGAGCCTTCTTCAGGCAAGCTTGTTTTACTTTTGGCAGGTGAGGAAGCTGAAGTGTTCTCCACCGTGTTCCCGAGTGAAAAGAGCCAGAGTTCCGCCTTTGGGCGGTTAGACCATCCAAATTGTGCGCCAACACGCCTATTGGCTCAAAGAAACGGGACCGGGGAGAGGTCAGCGCCCCCACCGTTTGCCTCCGGCATAACAAACCATATAATACAATATGACGTTGGCAAGAACACATAGGTAAGTTTCCATAAATAAATCTGAACACACATCCATAAATATAACATATTATAAATTATTACAGGGGCTCAACTGAGCATTAACTATTTGAAGTAAATTCAATCTGTGTATGAGAATTATAACACATACTCAACCTGAGTGTAAAGGTAAAGGTGAACATTTTTTCCTTTTAAAAGGCTATGAATAGTTCAAACAGTGTAATATGGCTAAAAACTATATACAAAAAGTGCATTGAACCAGAATACATCCAAGAACCTCCAGAATTATATACAAGTGATACAGAATAAGTGCAAATCATTTTTAATATTTTCTGTTCCACAGAACGTGAAGGAACCACAAGGTGTCATGTGTTGCAATAAGGGAGGAGAGACTAAACCAGAGGGAGAGTCGGAGGAACCGGCCGGTTAGGATGAGGAGATTTTAGGCTGTGCCGCGCCGAAGGCGCGGTGCAGCCGATGCGCACTCCATCCGACTGTTCCCGGGTGTGGAATCGTCTCATCTCGTGCAACAAATCTGGTAAAACAGTTTAATTAATAACAACAATAACACACTTAATTGAGGAACAGAATAATCTGTCCTAGTGCAGCAATATAATATAAAAACGAGGGCATAGGGGCTGAGAGCAATATAATTTATATCCAGGATTTTTTTATTTATTATTCATATAAGGGCCATGACAGATAATATTAGGTGCCATAGGGGTTTAGGCATACATGACGAGGGTTAGGTTTAGGATAGCAGAAGGTTAGGTCTAGGTTAGGGATATAATATAATGTAAAATATGGATTAAAGGATTTTTGTGTTTAGGCAAGCATCCAGGTGAGTCATTCGGTTTAGGCATAAAGGAGGAGAGGAGGGGTTTAGGGCAGAAATGAGAAATATAATAAATACATTATAGATATAGAGGAATGAATAATACTTCTATATGGTGTCAATAATTTAATGAAACCATAAAGGTATGAATTACTTTAAGCTCTGAAATAGAGTCTCTCATTCAGTCCCTGTGGGTGAGTTGTATGTAATTTGCCAATCCAATTCCTTTCAGCTCTCCTCCTTTGGGCCGTGGACCAGTGTGGATTACATTCCAAAACAGAAGCTTGTACCGCATTCCATCCATGGGAGGCGAAGTGCCGTACCACATGTCTGTCCATGTTTTTTTGTTTGGTGATATTGTATTTATGGCAAGTAAATCTGATTTGAATAGTCAGACTTGTTTCTCCCACATATTTCATGCCACATTGTTTACAAATGATTAAATAAACACAATTTTTCGATTGGATGCTTCCCTGATCAGCTGTGGAGTAAATTTTTTGATTGGAGGAATCATAAACATATCTGATTTGTTTGAAATATTCTTTCTGCAGGCCAGGCCTGCCACACTCAGCTGGTTTTTTGATTTTTGCTCTTACCAAATGGTCCTGTAAGTTCTTATTTTTTCTAAAAGCAGCAATAATTCTAAGGTCTGAATGAGGTAGGTATGTTTTAATATTGTTATTTAAATTCATTTTAATATGTTTGACCAGACGGACGGTAGAAGGGGAAAAGGTGGTGACGAAGGGCAAAGCGGTGCCAAGTTGGATGGGCTTAACCTGCAGGAATGCTTTAAAACAGCTTCTAAGAAAGGTCCTAGAGTACCCTCTATTGGACAAAGCCCGGAACAGCACCGTGGTGGCTCGCTTGAAATCATTTTTCTGTGTACAGATGCGGTGGAATCTGAGTAGTTGTGATTTAATTAATCCTGCGAAGGTGTGTTTGGGATGATAGCTGCTCATATGAAGGAGAGCGTGCGTATCAGTGTCCTTAAAATAAATTTTAACATCCAATTTGCTTTCTGATTGAAATTTAGGACCTTTAAAGGTCGTTGTATCCAAAAAATCCACCGTGGTGCTGTTAATTGTGGCCTTTAATTTAATAGAGGGGTTATGATTATTTAATATTTCTAGAAAGGTATCAAATTCTTCTTTGGAGTAAGTCCAAATTCCCCAGATGTCATCAAGATATCTATAATAATAAAGGGGTTTAAGGTTACATTTTTCCAGTGCTGTTGTTTCCCAAGACGCCATAAAAATATCGGCATATGCTGGCGCAAATCTTTTCCCCATCGCCGTCCCCTTGATTTGTAAATAAAATTGATTATCAAATTCGAAGTCATTCCTGGTGAGATTTATTTCTAATAGTTTTAATAATTCCTTGTCTGGTCGTGTTTTGTCATAATTCTTTTGAAAAATTTCCTTCACTGCTTGTATACCTTCATTGGTTTCTATATTAGTGTAGAGACTGTCTACATCAACAGTGAATAAAATGGCTTCCTTAGGGATTATTAAGTCTTTTATTTTATTAATAAAATCGTATGTATCTTTAATATAACTTTTATGTTTTTTAGCTAGTGGATTTAAATAATAATCAATATATTCAGCTGATCTATAAGTCTCGCTATTACAGTCAGAGACTATTGGCCGCCCCGGGGGTATCTGGAAGGGTTTGCTCCATTTACTGGGGTCTTTATGAATTTTTGGCAGTAAATAAAATCGTCTGGCCCTGGGTTCTGATTCTCCAATCAAGTAATTTCTTTGTTTAGCATTTATGAGTTTTTTCTCATAAATCTTTTGGAAGATTTCAGTTATTTGTTTCAAGGTTTCCATGTAAATCGGTTTCTTCAGTTTAGTATAATATTTTTTATCATTAAGTTGTCTGTTACCCTCCCATAAATACTGGTCCAAATCCATCACTACTACCATGCTGCCCTTATCTGCTGGTTTGATAATAATAGTTTTATTTTGTTTTAGTTCTTTCAGTGCCATATTCTCCTCAGGAGTTAAATTGGTTTTTATTCTTAATACTTTAAAATGATTATCAAAATAATTCAAATCTAATTTGATTAATTCTCGAATGTGGGAGGGCAAGCTCAGTTCTGGGGGGGTCCAAGTGGACGCTGGAATGAACGGTAGTTTGGAAGAAGCATCTCTGTCGTCATAATAGGCCCATAATTTTAATCTCCTATGATAATTTTGTAGGTCTAATCTCGATTGTGATTTAATGTCCTTATTGCTGCCCCTGGTAGGAATAAAATTTAGCCCTCTGTTCAGTAAGGAGAGTTGAGGAGTGGTTAGTTTAACCTTTTGTGATAAAATCATGACATTCTGAAACCCCTCCTGGAAAAACAGGCTTTTGGGGTCAGTTAGTTTAACTGTTTAAGCCAGTGTTGAAACAGTTTGGCTGCCGTAGGGCGAGTCCAGTGTATTAAATCTTTTTCTGTGTCAAACTCCTGGCTAGACAGTTCTGTTATGTAATCACAGTTTCTCATTATGTGATTATTCAGGGTGCGCAGATTCTCTCTGTCCTGTATCGGTAGGGCTTCTGAAAAGTTAATGAGGGGGACTATGATTCTGGCCCCTGGGAACCTGTTATGGGCCATGCTTACCGCTGCCTGCAGCTGTTTAATGGTGGTGGCCCGAGTCCTCTGCTTCCTGCTGTTCAGACCAAAGGCCAGAACCACCGTGTCAGCTGGTGTCGAGCAGACTGCCTTCCTGAGAATGGCCTCGGCGTGGTGGAAGGTGGCCCCAGGGTAACTGTCCACCTGGAGGTCCTGAATCTGGAACGGGGGGAACCTGGCCAGGTTTGAATCCCCAATTATCAGGCACTTTTTTCTCACACACAGGCCCCAGTCCTGCAGTTTTTTGGTGGTGTTCACGTGTCTGGTGGGCCTGCGTGTGGGCGTGTCTGATATTATTTCAGAATCCGACAGATGAAAGGGATCCTCATCATCATCAGATGACTGTGTGTCGGCCGCCAGTGCACTGTGGTCCTCAGAACGGGACGGCTGCGGCGTGATCAGACTGGCGGTCTGCTGTGGAGCTCCGCGTTGAACAGGGGTGAGCCTCGGGATGGAGGAGGTGGTGGATGAGGGTCTGCGGCGAGCCGAGGCAGGCGTTAGCTTCGGGAAGGAGGGGCTGGTTCTAGAGTCCGAGGATCGCTGTGTGACGTCCTGTGATTCCCCCACCGCCTGGATGCTGAGGTCATCAGACCTCACACATGGATTGCGTGGAGGCTGAGGTGCAGGTGCTGGGTCCGCCGCTTGGCTCTCTGGATCCTCCAGGATGAAGGGAGGTGGAGGAAGACGAGTCGGGCGAGGAGGGAGAGGAGGAGGAAAGGAGGAGCGTTGTTCCTCCTCTGCTTCTGGTGGCGCAGACGGTGGAGGAGGAGGAGAGGGAGGAGGAGGAGGAGGAGAAGGCGGCCGTGGATGGTCCTCCTCGAGGTCTGGGAGGAAAGGTGACCAGTCTCCCCCCCTGTGGTCCGTCATGGTGCCCGTGGTGGCGTGGATCGTGGCCTGGACCGTGATGGGACGTCCCGCTGTCGTCGGGGGAGTCATAGTGGAGGTGGTTGCAGCACCAGCGGAGGTGAGTGCAGGAGGGGCTGGGTTGTCACTGATGCTGGTTGGAGTATGCTCTGTTAGATTAGCCTTTAAGAAGGCTTTGACATCGCTCAATGTTTTTGCTCTTAGACGGCGGCCAAAGTGTCGGCTCGCCCAGACGGAGGCAACCTGAAAAGGGCCTTCCCACTCCTGGGTGGGAAATTCCGCCAGATCCTGGATGTCATTGTTCATGTTTTCCTCATAATGTTGTTTGAGGATTAATAAGGTATTGTGTTCCCAATTTTTTGCATTCCCCTGCAGTAGTATGTATGTGGTTTCATTAGGGGAGGCAGGTTTAATCAGATCAATCAGATTAGCAGTTGTTTTCTGTATTGTGGGGGGTGTTTGTGTCCCCGTGATATTTTTCAAATGGTGATCTGCTTTAATAATCCTGTGAATGATTCTGGCTTTGTGCGTAAAGTTAGGATCATCAGACTGTACCCAGTTCACATTATCCCCCTGTGTGTTGTCTCTGCGTGTAGGCTGCCGCCGTGCTGGTGCAGGATCAGTGTTTTGCCTCCTGTAGCCTCCGGAGAAGTCGTGATGTCGTCTGGGAGGTGGAGGGGGAGGGCGGCTGGGCTGTGGCCGCTGCTGCCGGTGCTCTCTTGCGGCGTCACTCCCGCGACGGTCCCGCTGAGGCCTGAGGGGAGGGAAGCTGGAGGAGTAGTTGCTGGAGAACCGGTAGCGCCTGTTCTGGCCGCTGGTGGAACGGTCTGTGCGCCGCTGGCTCCAATAACGGTCGGCCTGGCCGCTATCTGGCCTGGTGGTGCGGCGGAAATTCTGTTGGCGGGCCGGGTAGCGACTGCTGCGCCGAGAGGCCGGGTAGTCGTCGCGGTGCCGCTGGCGCGCCCTGGCAGCCGAGGCGTAGGTGCGCCTCTCCGGCTGCCGCTGGCGGTCGCGGCTCTCATGCTGTAGCCGACCTCGGCGGTAGCTTACCCGTGTCCAGCCTCCGTCATCCTCGTAGCGCTCCATGGAAAGGAGGGGCGTGGATGTGTGTGTGTTCTCGCCACCAAAGTCCACTCAAAAAGTGACTATGAAACGGTAAGTTCTTCAAATTCACTCGGTGGTCTTTATTTTACAAAAAGGCAAGAATTGCCGTCAAACAAGCAAAGTAAACGCAACGTTTCGGCTCAGGAGAGAGCCTTCTTCAGGCAAGCTTGTTTTACTTTTGGCAGGTGAGGAAGCTGAAGTGTTCTCCACCGTGTTCCCGAGTGAAAAGAGCCAGAGTTCCGCCTTTGGGCGGTTAGACCATCCAAATTGTGCGCCAACACGCCTATTGGCTCAAAGAAACGGGACCGGGGAGAGGTCAGCGCCCCCACCGTTTGCCTCCGGCATAACAAACCATATAATACAATATGACGTTGGCAAGAACACATAGGTAAGTTTCCATAAATAAATCTGAACACACATCCATAAATATAACATATTATAAATTATTACAGGGGCTCAACTGAGCATTAACTATTTGAAGTAAATTCAATCTGTGTATGAGAATTATAACACATACTCAACCTGAGTGTAAAGGTAAAGGTGAACATTTTTTCCTTTTAAAAGGCTATGAATAGTTCAAACAGTGTAATATGGCTAAAAACTATATACAAAAAGTGCATTGAACCAGAATACATCCAAGAACCTCCAGAATTATATACAAGTGATACAGAATAAGTGCAAATCATTTTTAATATTTTCTGTTCCACAGAACGTGAAGGAACCACAAGGTGTCATGTGTTGCAATAAGGGAGGAGAGACTAAACCAGAGGGAGAGTCGGAGGAACCGGCCGGTTAGGATGAGGAGATTTTAGGCTGTGCCGCGCCGAAGGCGCGGTGCAGCCGATGCGCACTCCATCCGACTGTTCCCGGGTGTGGAATCGTCTCATCTCGTGCAACAAATCTGGTAAAACAGTTTAATTAATAACAACAATAACACACTTAATTGAGGAACAGAATAATCTGTCCTAGTGCAGCAATATAATATAAAAACGAGGGCATAGGGGCTGAGAGCAATATAATTTATATCCAGGATTTTTT
>NC_139334.1:37525000-37725332 GCF_056507025.1 Lutjanus erythropterus | reverse complement strand
CCACCTTTTCCATCAAGAAGATGATGACTGCAGCCACTTGGCTGTGAAAGTGTGCTTTTTGAGCTTTTTACACTCTGAAAAGGCTTATTTCACCACATACAGGGCCAAAATCACAGAGTGGCCGCTCATGCACAAAAAAAGTGAAAAATCTGCCAAAACAGGGAATAAAAAGACACGAAACCACCTTTTCCATCAAGAAGATGATGATTGCAGCCACTTGGCTGTGAAAGTGTGCTTTTTGAGCTTTTTACGCTCTGAAAAGGCTTATTTCACCGTATGCAGTAACGTAACAGGGCCAAAATCACAGAGTGGTCTCTCATGCCAAAAAAAGTGAAAAATCTGCCAAAACAGGGCACGAAAAGACACGAAACCACCTTTTCCATCAAGAAGATGAGGATTGCAGCCACTTGGCTGTGAAAGTGTGCTTTTTGAGCTTTTTACGCTCTGAAAAGGCTTATTTCACCGCATGCAGTCACATAACAGGGCCAAAATCACAGAGTGGTCCCTCATGCCAAAAAAAGTGAAAAATCTGCCAAAACAAGGCACGAAAAGACTCGAAACCACCTTTTCCATCAAGAAGATGATGATTGCAGCCACTTGGCTGTGAAAGTCTGTTTTTTGAGCTTTTTACACTCTGAAAAGGCTTATTTCACCACATACAGGGCCAAAATGACAGAGTGGTCGCTCATGCCAAAAAAAAAGTGAAAAATCTGCCAAAACAGGGCATAAAAAGACACGAAACCACCTTTTCCATCAAGAAGATGATGACTGCAGCCACTTGGCTGTGAAAGTGTGCTTTTTGAGCTTTTTACACTCTGAAAAGGCTTATTTCACCACATACAGGGCCAAAATCACAGAGTGGCCGCTCATGCACAAAAAAAGTGAAAAATCTGCCAAAACAGGGAATAAAAAGACACGAAACCACCTTTTCCATCAAGAAGATGATGACTGCAGCCACTTGGCTGTGAAAGTGTGCTTTTTGAGCTTTTTACACTCTGAAAAGGCTTATTTCACCACATACAGGGCCAAAATGACAGAGTGGTCGCTCATGCCAAAAAAAAAGTGAAAAATCTGCCAAAACAGGGCATAAAAAGCCACGAAACCACCTTTTCCATCAAGAAGATGATGACTGCAGCCACTTGGCTGTGAAAGTGTGCTTTTTGAGCTTTTCACGCTCTGAAAAGGCTTATTTCACCACATACAGGGCCAAAATCACAGAGTGGTCCCTCATGCCAAAAAAATGTGAAAAATCTGCTAAAACAGGGCATAAAAAGACACGAAACCACCTTTTCCATGATGACTGCAGCCACTTGGCTGTGAAAGTGTGCTTTTTGAGCTTTTTACGCTCTGAAAAGGGTTATTTCACCACATGCACTCACATACAGGGCCAAAATCACAGAGTGGTCGCTCATGCCAAAAAAAAGTGAAAAATCTGCCAAAACAGGGCATCAAAAGACACGAAACCACCTTTTCCATTAAGAAGATGATGACTGCAGCCACTTGGCTGTGAAAGTGTGCTTTTTGAGCTTTTTACGCTCTGAAAAGGCTTATTTCACCACATGCAGTCACATACAGGGCCAAAATCACAGAGTGGTCGCTCATGCCAAAAAAAAGTGAAAAATCTGCCAGAACAGGGCATAAAAAGACACGAAACCACCTTTTCCACCAAGAAGATGATGACTGCAGCAAGTTGGCTGTGAAAGTGTGCTTTTTGAGCTTTTTATGCTCTGAAAAGGCTTATTTCACCACATGCAGGGCCAAAATCACAGAGTGGTCGCTCATGCCAAAAAAAAGTGAAAAATCTGCCAAAACAGGGCATAAAAAAACACGAAACCACCTTTTCCATCAAGAAGATGATGACTGCAGCCACTTGGCTGTGAAAGTGTGCTTTTTGAGCTTTTTACGCTCTGAAAAGGCTTATTTCACCACATGCAGACACATACAGGGCCAAAACCACAGAGTGGTCGCTCATGCCAAAAAAGAGTGAAAAATCTGCCAAAACAGGGCATAAAAAGACACGAAACCACCTTTTCCATCAAGAAGATGATGACTGCAGCCGCTTGGCTGTGAAAGTGTGCTTTTTGAGCTTTTTACGCTCTGAAAAGGCTTATTTCACCACATGCAGACACATACAGTGCCAAAACCACAGAGTGGTCGCTCATGCCAAAAAAGAGTGAAAAATCTGCCAAAACAGGGCATAAAAAGACACGAAACCACCTTTTCCATCAAGAAGATGATGACTGCAGCCGCTTGGCTGTGAAAGTGTGCTTTTTGAGCTTTTTACGCTCTGAAAAGGCTTATTTCACCACATGCAGTCACATACAGGGCCAAAATCACAGAGTGGTCGCTCATGCCAAAAAAAAGTGAAAAATCTGCCAAAACAGGGCATAAAAAGACACGAAACCACGTTTTCCATGATGACTGCAGCCACTTGGCTGTGAAAGTGTGCTTTTTGAGCTTTTTACACTTTGAAAAGGCTTATTTCACCATATGCAGTCACACACAGGGCCAAAATCACAGAGTGGTGGCTCATGCCAAAAAAAAGTGAAAAATCTGCCAAAACAGGGCATAAAAAGACACGAAACCACCTTTTCCATGATGACTGCAGCCACTTGGCTGTGAAAGTGTGCTTTTTGAGCTTTTTACGCTCTGAAAAGGCTTATTTCACCATATGCAGTCACATAACAGGGCCAAAATCACAGAGTGGTCCCTCATGCCAAAAAAAGTGAAAAATCGGTCAAAACAGGGCACGAAAAGACACGAAACCACCTTTTCCATCAAGAAGATGATGATTGCAGCTACATGGCTGTGAAAGTGTTTTTTAACTTTTTACGCTCTGAAAAGGCTTATTTCACCATAATGCTACAAAAGTGAAAAATCTGCCAAAACAGGACATTAAAAGACACGAAACCACCTTTTCCATCAAGAAGATGATGATTGCAGCCACTTGGCTGTGAAAGTGTGCTTTTTGAGCTTTTTACGCTCTGAAAAGGCTTATTTCACCGTATGCAGTAACGTAACAGGGCCAAAATCACAGAGTGGTCTCTCATGCCAAAAAAAGTGAAAAATCTGCCAAAACAGGGCACGAAAAGACACGAAACCACCTTTTCCATCAAGAAGATGAGGATTGCAGCCACTTGGCTGTGAAAGTGTGCTTTTTGAGCTTTTTACGCTCTGAAAAGGCTTATTTCACCGCATGCAGTCACATAACAGGGCCAAAATCACAGAGTGGTCCCTCATGCCAAAAAAAGTGAAAAATCTGCCAAAACAAGGCACGAAAAGACTCGAAACCACCTTTTCCATCAAGAAGATGATGATTGCAGCCACTTGGCTGTGAAAGTCTGTTTTTTGAGCTTTTTACACTCTGAAAAGGCTTATTTCACCACATACAGGGCCAAAATGACAGAGTGGTCGCTCATGCCAAAAAAAAAGTGAAAAATCTGCCAAAACAGGGCATAAAAAGACACGAAACCACCTTTTCCATCAAGAAGATGATGACTGCAGCCACTTGGCTGTGAAAGTGTGCTTTTTGAGCTTTTTACACTCTGAAAAGGCTTATTTCACCACATACAGGGCCAAAATCACAGAGTGGCCGCTCATGCACAAAAAAAAGTGAAAAATCTGCCAAAACAGGGAATAAAAAGACACGAAACCACCTTTTCCATCAAGAAGATGATGACTGCAGCCACTTGGCTGTGAAAGTGTGCTTTTTGAGCTTTTTACACTCTGAAAAGGCTTATTTCACCACATACAGGGCCAAAATGACAGAGTGGTCGCTCATGCCAAAAAAAAAGTGAAAAATCTGCCAAAACAGGGCATAAAAAGACACGAAACCACCTTTTCCATCAAGAAGATGATGACTGCAGCCACTTGGCTGTGAAAATGTGCTTTTTGAGCTTTTTACGCTCTGAAAAGGCTTATTTCACCATATGCAGTCACATACAGGGCCAAAATCAAAGAGTGGTCGCTCATGCCAAAAAAAAGTGAAAAATCTGCCAAAACAGGGCATAAAAAGACACGAAACCACCTTTTCCATCAAGAAGATGATGACTGCAGCCACTTGGCTGTGAAAGTGTGCTTTGTGAGCTTTTTACGCTCTGAAAAGGCTTATTTCACCACATACAGGGTCAAAATCACAGAGTGGTCGCTCATGCCAAAAAAAAGTGAAAAATCTGCCAAAACAGGGCATAAAAAGACACGAAACCACCTTTTCCATCAAGAAGATGATGACTGCAGCCACTTGGCTGTGAAAGTGTGCTTTTTGAGCTTTTTACGCTCTGAAAAGGCTTATTTCACCACATGCACTTACATACAGGGCCAAAATCACAGAGTGGTCGCTCATGCCAAAAAAAAAAGTAAACAACTGCCAAAACAGGGCATAAAAAGACACGAAACCACCTTTTCCATCAAGAAGATGATGACTGCAGCCACTTGGCTGTGAAAGTGTGCTTTTTGAGCTTTTTACGCTCTGAAAAGGCTTATTTCACCATATGCAGTCACATACAGGGCCAAAATCACAGAGTGGTCGCTCATGCCGAAAAAAAGTGAAAAATCTCCCAAAACAGGGCATAAAAGGACATGAAACCACCTTTTCCATCAAGAAGATGATGACTGCAGCCACTTGGCTGTGAAAGTGTGCTTTTTGAGCTTTTTTACGCTCTGAAAAGGCTTATTTCACCACATACAGGGCCAAAATCACAGAGTGGTCGCTCATGCCAAAAAAAAGTGAAAAATCTGCCAAAACAGGGCATAAAAAGTCACGAAACCACCTTTTCCATCAAGAAGATAATGACTGCAGCCACTTGGCTATGAAAGTGTGCTTTTTGAGCTTTTTACGCTCTGATAAGGATTATTTCACCACATACAGGGCCAAAATCACAGAGTGGTCGCTCATGCCAAAAAAAAAGTGAAAAATCTGCCAAAACAGGGCATAAAAAGACACGAAACCACCTTTTCCATCAAGAAGATGATGACTGCAGCCACTTGGCTGTGAAAGTGTGCTTTTTGAGCTTTTTACGCTCTGAAAAGGCTTATTTCACCACATACAGGGCCAAAATCACAGAGTGGTCGCTCATTCCAAAAAAAAAGTGAAAAATCTGCCAAAACAGGGAATAAAAAGACACGAAACCACCTTTTCCATCAAGAAGATGATGACTGCAGCCACTTGGCTGTGAAAGTGTGCTTTTTGAGCTTTTTACGCTCTGAAAAGGCTTATTTCACCACATACAGGGCCAAAATCACAGAGTGGTCGCTCATTCCAAAAAAAAAACTGAAAAATCTGCCAAAACAGGGAATAAAAAGACACGAAACCACCATTTCCATCAAGAAGATGATGACTGCAGCCACTTGGCTGTGAAAGTATGCTTTTTGAGCTTTTTACGCTCTGAAAAGGCTTATTTCACCACATGCAGTCACATACAGGGCCAAAATCACAGAGTGGTCGCTCATTCCGAAAAAAAGTGAAAAATCTCCCAAAACAGGGCATAAAAAGACATGAAACCACCTTTTCCATCAAGAAGATGGTGACTGCAGCCACTTGGCTGTGAAAGTGTGCTTTTTGAGCTTTTTACGCTCTGAAAAGGCTTATTTCACCATATGCAGTCACATACAGGGCCAAAATCAAAGAGTGGTCGCTCATGCCAAAAAAAAGTGAAAAATCTGCCAAAACAGGGCATAAAAAGACACGAAACCACCTTTTCCATCAAGAAGATGATGACTGCAGCCACTTGGCTGTGAAAGTGTGCTTTTTGAGCTTTTTACGCTCTGAAAAGGCTTATTTCACCACATGCAGGGCCAAAATCACAGAGTGGTCGCTCATGCCAAAAAAAAGTGAAAAATCTGCCAAAACAGTGCATAAAAAGACACGAAACCACCTTTTCCATCAAGAAGATGATGACTGCAGCCACTTGGCTGTGAAAGTGTGCTCTTTGAGCTTTTAACGCTCTGAAAAGGCTTATTTCACCACATACAGGGTCAAAATCACAGAGTGGTCGCTCATGCCAAAAAAAAAGTGAAAAATCTGCCAAAACAGGGCATAAAAAGACACGAAACCACCTTTTCCATGATGACTGCAGCCACTTGGCTGTGAAAGTGTGCTTTTTGAGCTTTTCACGCTCTGAAAAGGCTTCTTTCACCATATCCAGGGCCAAAATCACAGAGTGGTCGCTCATGCCAAAAAAAAAGTAAAAAAACTGCCAAAACAGGGCATAAAAAGACACGAAACCACCTTTTCCATGATGACTGCAGCCACTTGGCTGTGAAAGTGTGCTTTTTGAGCTTTTTACGCTCTGAAAAGGCTTATTTCACCACATACAGGGCCAAAATCACAGAGTGGTCGCTCATGCCAAAAAAAGTGAAAAATCTGCCAAAACAGGGCATAAAAAGACACGAAACCACCTTTTCCATCAAGAAGATGATGACTGCAGCCACTTGGCTGTGAAAGTGTGTTTTTTTTAGCTTTTTACGCTCTGAAAAGGCTTATTTCACCACATACACGGCCAAAATCACAGAGTGGTCGCACATTCCAAAAAAAACTGAAAAATCTGCCAAAACAGGGCATAAAAAGACACGAAACCACCTTTTCCATGATGACTGCAGCCACTTGGCTGTGAAAGTGTGCTTTTTGAGCTTTTTACGCTCTGAAAAGGCTTATTTCACCACATACAGGGCCAAAATCACAGAGTGGTCGCTCATGCCAAAAAAAACTGAAAAATCTGCCAAAACAGGGCATAAAAAGACACGAAACCACCTTTTCCATGATGACTGCAGCCACTTGGCTGTGAAAGTGTGCTTTTTGAGCTTTTTACGCTCTGAAAAGGCTTATTTCACCACATACAAGGGCAAAATCACAGAGTGGTCGCTCATGCCAAAAAAAAGTGAAAAATCTGCCAAAACAGGGCATAAAAAGACACGAAACCACCTTTTCCATCAAGAAGATGATGACTGCAGCCACTTGGCTGTGAAAGTGTGCTTTTTGAGCTTTTTACGCTCTGAAAAGGCTTATTTCACCACATACAGGGCCAAAATCACAGAGTGGTTGCTCATGCCAAAAAAAAGTGAAAAATCTGCCAAAACAGGGCATAAAAAGACACGAAACCACCTTTTCCATCAAGAAGATGATGACTGCAGCCACTTGGCTGTGAAAGTGTGCTTTTTGAGCTTTTCACGCTCTGAAAAGGCTTCTTTCACCATATCCAGGGCCAAAATCACAGAGTGGTCGCTCATGCCAAAAAAAAAAGTAAAAAAACTGCCAAAACAGGGCATAAAAAGACACGAAACCACCTTTTCCATGATGACTGCAGCCACTTGGCTGTGAAAGTGTGCTTTTTTGAGCTTTTTACGCTCTGAAAAGGCTTATTTCACCACATACAGGGCCAAAATCACAGAGTGGTCGCTCATGCCAAAAAAAAGTGAAAAATCTGCCAAAACAGGGCATAAAAAGACACGAAACCACCTTTTCCATCAAGAAGATGATGACTGCAGCAAGTTGGCTGTGAAAGTGTGCTTTTTGAGCTTTTCACGCTCTGAAAAGGCTTCTTTCACCATATCCAGGGCCAAAATCACAGAGTGGTCGCTCATGCCAAAAAAAAAAGTAAAAAAACTGCCAAAACAGGGCATAAAAAGACACGAAACCACCTTTTCCATGATGACTGCAGCCACTTGGCTGTGAAAGTGTGCTTTTTGAGCTTTTTACGCTCTGAAAAGGCTTATTTCACCACATACAGGGCCAAAATCACAGAGTGGTCGCTCACTGCCAAAAAAAAGTGAAAAATCTGCCAAAACAGGGCATAAAAAGACACGAAACCACCTTTTCCATCAAGAAGATGATGACTGCAGCCACTTGGCTGTGAAAGTGTGTTTTTTAGCTTTTTACGCTCTGAAAAGGCTTATTTCACCACATACACGGCCAAAATCACAGAGTGGTCGCACATTCCAAAAAAAACTGAAAAATCTGCCAAAACAGGGCATAAAAAGACACGAAACCACCTTTTCCATGATGACTGCAGCCACTTGGCTGTGAAAGTGTGCTTTTTGAGCTTTTTACGCTCTGAAAAGGCTTATTTCACCACATGCAGGGCCAAAATCACAGAGTGGTCGCTCATGCCAAAAAAAACTGAAAAATCTGCCAAAACAGGGCATAAAAAGACACGAAACCACCTTTTCCATGATGACTGCAGCCACTTGGCTGTGAAAGTGTGCTTTTTGAGCTTTTTATGCTCTGAAAAGGCTTATTTCACCACATACAGGGCCAAAATCACAGAGTGGTTGCTCATGCCAAAAAAAAGTGAAAAATCTGCCAAAACAGGGCATAAAAAGACACAAAACCACCTTTTCCATCAAGAAGATGATGACTGCAGCCACTTGGCTATGAAAGTGTGCTTTTTGAGCTTTTTACGCTCTGAAAAGGCTTATTTCACCACATGCAGGGCAAAACTCACAGAATGGTCGCTCATGCCAAAAAAAAGTGAAAAATCTGCCAAAACAGGGCATAAAAAGACACGAAACCACCTTTTCCATCAAGAAGATGATGACTGCAGCCACTTGGCTGTGAAAGTGTGCTTTTTGAGCTTTTTACGCTCTGAAAAGGCTTATTTCACCACATGCAGGGCCAAAATCACAGAGTGGTCGCTCATGCCAAAAAAAAGTGAAAAATCTGCCAAAACAGGGAATAAAAAGACACGAGACCACCCCTTCCATCAAGAACATGATGACTGCAGCCACTTGGCTGTGAAAGTGTGCTCTTTGAGCTTTTAACGCTCTGAAAAGGCTTATTTCACCATATGCAGTCACATACAGGGCCAAAATCAAAGAGTGGTCGCTCATGCCAAAAAAAAAGTGAAAAATCTGCCAAAACAGGCCATAAAAAGACACGAAACCACCTTTTCCATCAAGAAGATGATGACTGCAGCCACTTGGCTGTGAAAGTGTGCTTTTTGAGCTTTTCACGCTCTGAAAAGGCTTATTTCACCATATCCAGGGCCAAAATCACAGAGTGGTCGCTCATGCCAAAAAATAAGTGAAAAATCTGCCAAAACAGGGCAAAGACACGAAACCACCTTTTCCATGATGACTGCAGCCACTTGGCTGTGAAAGTGTGCTTTTTTGAGCTTTTTACGCTCTGAAAAGGCTTATTTCACCACAAACAAGGGCAAAATCACAGAGTGGTCGCTCATGCCAAAAAAAAGTGAAAAATCTGCCAAAACAGGGCATAAAAAGCCACGAAACCACCTTTTCCATCAAGAAGATGATGACTGCAGCCACTTGGCTGTGAAAGTGTGCTTTTTGAGCTTTTTACGCTCTGAAAAGGCTTATTTCACCATATGCAGTCACATACAGGGCCAAAATCAAAGAGTGGTCGCTCATGCCCAAAAAAAGTGAAAAATCTGCCAAAACAGGGCATAAAAAGACACGAAACCACCTTTTCCATCAAGAAGATGATGACTGCAGCCACTTGGCTGTGAAAGTGTGCTTTTTGAGCTTTTTACGCTCTGAAAAGGCTTATTTCACCACATAAAGGGTCAAAATCACAGAGTGGTCGCTCATGCCAAAAAAAAGTGAAAAATCTGCCAAAACAGGGCATAAAAAGACACGAAACCACCTTTTCCATGATGACTGCAGCCACTTGGCTGTGAAAGTGTGCTTTTTGAGCTTTTCACGCTCTGAAAAGGCTTCTTTCACCATATCCAGGGCCAAAATCACAGAGTGGTCGCTCATGCCAAAAAAAAAAGTAAAACAACTGCCAAAACAGGGCATAAAAAGACACGAAACCACCTTTTCCATGATGACTGCAGCCACTTGGCTGTGAAAGTGTGCTTTTTGAGCTTTTTACACTCTGAAAAGGCTTATTTCACCACATGCACTCACATACAGGGCCAAAATCACAGAGTGGTCGCTCATGCCAAAAAAAGTGAAAAATCTCCCAAAACGGGGCATAAAAAGACATGAAACCACCTTTTCCATCAAGAAGATGGTGACTGCAGCCACTTGGCTGTGAAAGTGTGCTTTTTGAGCTTTTTACGCTCTGATAAGGCTTATTTCACCACATACAGGGCCAAAATCACAGAGTGGTCGCTCATGCCAAAAAAAAAAGTGAAAAATCTGCCAAAACAGGGCATAAAAAGACACGAAACCACCTTTTCCATCAAGAAGATGATGACTGCAGCCACTTGGCTGTGAAAGTGTGCTTTTTGAGCTTTTTACGCTCTGAAAAGGTTTATTTCACCACATACAAGGCCAAAATCACAGAGTGGTCGCTCATTCCAAAAAAAAAGTGAAAATCTGCCAAAACAGGGAATAAAAAGACACGAAACCACCTTTTCCATCAAGAAGATGATGACTGCAGCCACTTGGCTGTGAAAGTGTGCTTTTTGAGCTTTTTACGCTCTGAAAAGGCTTATTTCACCACATACAGGGCCAAAATCACAGAGTGGTCGCTCATTCCAAAAAAAAAACTGAAAAATCTGCCAAAACAGGGAATAAAAAGACACGAAACCACCTTTTCCATCAAGAAGATGATGACTGCAGCCACTTGGCTGTGAAAGTATGCTTTTTGAGCTTTTTACGCTCTGAAAAGGCTTATTTCACCACATGCAGTCACATACAGGGCCAAAATCACAGAGTGGTCGCTCATGCCAAAAAAAGTGAAAAATCTCCCAAAACGGGGCATAAAAAGACATGAAACCACCTTTTCCATCAAGAAGATGGTGACTGCAGCCACTTGGCTGTGAAAGTGTGCTTTTTGAGCTTTTTACGCTCTGAAAAGGCTTATTTCACCACATACAGGGCCAAAATGACAGAGTGGTCGCTCATGCCAAAAAAAAAGTGAAAAATCTGCCAAAACAGGGCATAAAAAGACACGAAACCACCTTTTCCATCAAGAAGATGATGACTGCAGCCACTTGGCTGTGAAAGTGTGCTTTTTGAGCTTTTTACGCTCTGAAAAGGCTTATTTCACCACATGCAGTCACATACAGGGCCAAAATCACAGAGTGGTCGCTCATGCCAAAAAAAAGTGAAAAATCTGCCAGAACAGGGCATAAAAAGACACGAAACCACCTTTCCATCAAGAAGATGATGACTGCAGCAACTTGGCTGTGAAAGTGTGCTTTTTGAGCTTTTTATGCTCTGAAAAGGCTTATTTCACCACATGCAGGGCCAAAATCACAGAGTGGTCGCTCATGCCAAAAAAAAGTGAAAAATCTGCCAAAACAGGGCATAAAAAGACATGAAACCACCTTTTCCATGATGACTGCAGCCATTTGGCTGTGAAAGTGTGCTTTTTGAGCTTTTTACGCTCTGAAAAGGCTTATTTCACCACATACAGGGCCAAAATCACAGAGTGGTCGCTACTGCCAAAAAAAAAGTGAAAAATCTGCCAAAACAGGGCATTAAAAAGACAGGAAACCACCTTTTCAATGATGACTGCAGCCACTTGGCTGTGAAAGTGTGCTTTTTGAGCTTTTTACGCTCTGAAAAGGCTTATTTCACCACATAAAGGGTCAAAATCACAGAGTGGTCGCTCATGCCAAAAAAAAGTGAAAAATCTGCCAAAACAGGGCATAAAAAGACACGAAACCACCTTTTCCATGATGACTGCAGCCACTTGGCTGTGAAAGTGTGCTTTTTGAGCTTTTCACGCTCTGAAAAGGCTTCTTTCACCATATCCAGGGCCAAAATCACAGAGTGGTCGCTCATGCCAAAAAAAAAAGTAAAACAACTGCCAAAACAGGGCATAAAAAGACACGAAACCACCTTTTCCATGATGACTGCAGCCACTTGGCTGTGAAAGTGTGCTTTTTGAGCTTTTTACGCTCTGAAAAGGCTTATTTCACCACATACAGGGCCAAAATCACAGAGTGGTCGCTCATGCCAAAAAAAAGTGAAAAATCTGCCAAAACAGGGCATAAAAAGACACGAAACCACCTTTTCCATCAAGAAGATGATGACTGCAGCCACTTGGCTGTGAAAGTGTGCTTTTTGAGCTTTTTACGCTCTGAAAAGGCTTATTTCACCACATGCAGTCACATACAGGGCCAAAATCACAGAGTGGTCGCTCATGCCAAAAAAAAGTGAAAAATCTGCCAAAACAGTGCATAAAAAGACACGAAACCACCTTTTCCATCAAGAAGATGATGACTGCAGCCACTTGGCTGTGAAAGTGTGCTTTTTGAGCTTTTTACGCTCTGAAAAGTCTTATTTCACCACATGCAGGGCAAAAATCACAGAATGGTCGCTCATGCCAAAAAAAAGTGAAAAATCTGCCAAAACAGGGCATAAAAAGACACGAAACCACCTTTTCCATCAAGAAGATGATGACTGCAGCCACTTGGCTGTGAAAGTGTGCTTTTTGAGCTTTTTACACTCTGAAAAGGCTTATTTCACCACATGCAGTCACATACAGGGCCAAAATCACAGAGTGGTCGCTCATGCCAAAAAAAAGTGAAAAATCTGCCAAAACAGGGCATAAAAAGACACGAAACCACCTTTTCCATCAAGAAGATGATGACTGCAGCCACTTGGCTATGAAAGTGTGCTTTTTGAGCTTTTTACGCTCTGAAAAGGCTTATTTCACCATATGCAGTCACATACAGGGCCAAAATCAAAGAGTGGTCGCTCATGCCAAAAAAAAGTGAAAAATCTGCCAAAACAGGGCATAAAAAGACATGAAACCACCTTTTCCATGATGACTGCAGCCATTTGGCTGTGAAAGTGTGCTTTTTGAGCTTTTTACGCTCTGAAAAGGCTTATTTCACCACATACAGGGCCAAAATCACAGAGTGGTCGCTCCTGCCAAAAAAAAAGTGAAAAATCTGCCAAAACAGGGCATTAAAAAGACAGGAAACCACCTTTTCAATGATGACTGCAGCCACTTGGCTGTGAAAGTGTGCTTTTTGAGCTTTTTACGCTCTGAAAAGGCTTATTTCACCATATGCAGTCACACACAGGGCCAAAATCACAGAGTGGTCGCTCATGCCAAAAAAAAAGTGAAAAATCTGCCAAAACAGGGCATAAAAATCCACGAAACCACCTTTTCCATCAAGAAGATGATGACTGCAGCCACTTGGCTGTGAAAGTGTGCTTTTTGAGCTTTTTACGCTCTGAAAAGGCTTATTTCACCACATACAGGGCCAAAGTCACAGAGTGGTCGCTCATGCCAAAAAAAAGTGAAAAATCTGCCAAAACAGGGCATAAAAAGACACAAAACCACCTTTTCCATGATGACTGCAGCCACTTGGCTGTGAAAGTGTGCTTTTTGAGCTTTTTACACTCTGAAAAGGCTTATTTCACCACATACAGGGCCAAAATCACAGAGTGGTCGCTCATGCCAAAAAAAAGTGAAAAACCTGCCAAAACAGGGCATAAAAAGACACGAAACCACCTTTTCCATCAAGAAGATGATGACTGCAGCCACTTGGCTGTGAAAGTGTGCTTTTTGAGCTTTTTACGCTCTGAAAAGGCTTATTTCACCACATACAGGGCCAAAATCACAGAGTGGTGGCTCATGCCAAAAAAAAGTGAAAAATCTGCCAAAACAGGGCATTAAAAAGACACGAAACCACCTTTTCCATGATGACTGCAGCCACTTGGCTGTGAAAGTGTGCTTTTTGAGCTTTTTACGCTCTGAAAAGGCTTATTTCACCATATGCAGTCACACACAGGGCCAAAATCACAGAGTGGTCGCTCATGCCAAAAAAAAGTGAAAAATCTGCCAAAACAGGGCATAAAAAGACACGAAACCACCTTTTCCATGATGACTGCAGCCACTTGGCTGTGAAAGTGTGCTTTTTGAGCTTTTTACGCTCTGAAAAGGCTTATTTCACCACATGCACTCACACACAGGGCCAAAATCACAAAGTGGACGCTCATGCCAAAAAAAAGTGAAAAATCTGCCAAAACAGGGCATAAAAAGACACGAAACCACCTTTTCCATCAAGAAGATGATGACTGCAGCCACTTGGCTGTGAAAGTGTGCTTTTTGAGCTTTTCACGCTCTGAAAAGGCTTATTTCACCACATACAGGGCCAAAATCACAGAGTGGTCGCTCATGCCAAAAAAAAGTGAAAAATCTGCTAAAACAGGGCATAAAAAGACACGAAACCACCTTTTCCATGATGACTGCAGCCACTTGGCTGTGAAAGTGTGCTTTTTGAGCTTTTTACACTCTGAAAAGGCTTATTTCACCACATGCACTCACATACAGGGCCAAAATCACAGAGTGGTCGCTCATGCCAAAAAAAAGTGAAAAATCTGCCAAAACAGGGCATCAAAAGACATGAAACCACCTTTTCCATCAAGAAGATGATGACTGCAGCCACTTGGCTGTGAAAGTGTGCTTTTTGAGCTTTTTACGCTCTGAAAAGGCTTATTTCACCACATGCAGTCACATACAGGGCCAAAATCACAGAGTGGTCGCTCATGCCAAAAAAAAGTGAAAAATCTGCCAGAACAGGGCATAAAAAGACACGAAACCACCTTTCCATCAAGAAGATGATGACTGCAGCAACTTGGCTGTGAAAGTGTGCTTTTTGAGCTTTTTATGCTCTGAAAAGGCTTATTTCAACACATGCAGGGCCAAAATCACAGAGTGGTCGCTCATGCAAAAAAAGAGTGAAAAATCTGCCAAAACAGGGCATAAAAAGACACGAAACCACCTTTTCCATCAAGAAGATGATGACTGCAGCCACTTGGCTGTGAAAGTGTGCTTTTTTTGAGCTTTTTACGCTCTGAAAAGGCTTATTTCACCACATACAGGGCCAAAATCACAGAGTGGTCGCTCAATCCAAAAAAAACTGAAAAATCTGCCAAAACAGGGCATAAAAAGACACGAAACCACCTTTTCCATGATGACTGCAGCCACTTGGCTGTGAAAGTGTGCTTTTTGAGCTTTTTACGCTCTGAAAAGGCTTCTTTCACCATATCCAGGGCCAAAATCACAGAGTGGTCGCTCATGCCAAAAAAAAAGTAAAAAAACTGTCAAAACAGGGCATTAAAAAGACACAAAACCACCTTTTCCATGCTGACTGCAGCCACTTGGCTGTGAAAGTGTGCTTTTTGAGCTTTTTACGCTCTGAAAAGGCTTATTTCACCACATGCACTCACATACAGGGCCAAAATCACAAAGTGGACGCTCATGCCAAAAAAAAGTGAAAAATCTACCAAAACAGGGCATAAAAAGACACAAAACCACCTTTTCCATCAAGAAGATGATGACTGCAGCCACTTGGCTGTGAAAGTGTGCTTTTTGAGCTTTTTATGCTCTGAAAAGGCTTATTTCACCACATGCAGGGCAAAAATCACACAATGGTCGCTCATGCCAAAAAAAAAGTGAAAAATCTGCCAAAACAGGGCATAAAAAGACACAAAACCACCTTTTCCATGATGACTGCAGCCACTTGGCTGTGAAAGTGTGCTTTTTGGGCTTTTTACGCTCTGAAAAGGCTTATTTCACCACATGCACTCACATACAGGGCCAAAATCACAAAGTGGACGCTCATGCCAAAAAAAAGTGAAAAATCTGCCAAAACAGGGCATAAAAAGACACGAAACCACCTTTTCCATCAAGAAGATGATGACTGCAGCCACTTGGCTGTGAAAGTGTGCTTTTTGAGCTTTTCACGCTCTGAAAAGGCTTATTTCACCACATACAGGGCCAAAATCACAGAGTGGTCGCTCATGCCAAAAAAAAGTGAAAAATCTGCTAAAACAGGGCATAAAAAGACACGAAACCACCTTTTCCATGATGACTGCAGCCACTTGGCTGTGAAAGTGTGCTTTTTGAGCTTTTTACACTCTGAAAAGGCTTATTTCACCACATGCACTCACATACAGGGCCAAAATCACAGAGTGGTCGCTCATGCCAAAAAAAAGTGAAAAATCTGCCAAAACAGGGCATAAAAAGTCACGAAACCACCTTTTCCATCAAGAAGATAATGACTGCAGCCACTTGGCTATGAAAGTGTGCTTTTTGAGCTTTTTACGCTCTGATAAGGCTTATTTCACCACATACAGGGCCAAAATCACAGAGTGGTCGCTCATGCCAAAAAAAAAGTGAAAAATCTGCCAAAACAGGGCATAAAAAGACACGAAACCACCTTTTCCATCAAGAAGATGATGACTGCAGCCACTTGGCTGTGAAAGTGTGCTTTTTGAGCTTTTTACGCTCTGAAAAGGTTTATTTCACCACATACAGGGCCAAAATCACAGAGTGGTCGCTCATGCCAAAAAAAAGTGAAAAATCTGCTAAAACAGGGCATAAAAAGACACGAAACCACCTTTTCCATGATGACTGCAGCCACTTGGCTGTGAAAGTGTGCTTTTTGAGCTTTTTACACTCTGAAAAGGCTTATTTCACCACATGCACTCACATACAGGGCCAAAATCACAGAGTGGTCGCTCATGCCAAAAAAAAGTGAAAAATCTGCCAAAACAGGGCATAAAAAGACACGAAACCACCTTTTCCATCAAGAAGATGATGACTGCAGCCACTTGGCTGTGAAAGTGTGCTTTTTGAGCTTTTTACGCTCTGAAAAGGCTTATTTCACCACATACAGGGCCAAAATCACAGAGTGGTCGCTCATTCCAAAAAAAAAGTGAAAAATCTGCCAAAACAGGGAATAAAAAGACACGAAACCACCTTTTCCATCAAGAAGATGATGACTGCAGCCACTTGGCTGTGAAAGTGTGCTTTTTGAGCTTTTTACGCTCTGAAAAGGCTTATTTCACCACATGCAGTCACATACAGGGCCAAAATCACAGAGTGGTCGCTCATTCCGAAAAAAAGTGAAAAATCTCCCAAAACAGGGCATAAAAAGACATGAAACCACCTTTTCCATCAAGAAGATGGTGACTGCAGCCACTTGGCTGTGAAAGTGTGCTTTTTGAGCTTTTCACGCTCTGAAAAGGCTTCTTTCACCATATCCAGGGCCAAAATCACAGAGTGGTCGCTCATGCCAAAAAAAAAAGTAAAAAAACTGCCAAAACAGGGCATAAAAAGACACGAAACCACCTTTTCCATGATGACTGCAGCCACTTGGCTGTGAAAGTGTGTTTTTTTTAGCTTTTTACGCTCTGAAAAGGCTTATTTCACCACATACACGGCCAAAATCACAGAGTGGTCGCACATTCCAAAAAAAACTGAAAAATCTGCCAAAACAGGGCATAAAAAGACACGAAACCACCTTTTCCATGATGACTGCAGCCACTTGGCTGTGAAAGTGTGCTTTTTGAGCTTTTTACGCTCTGAAAAGGCTTATTTCACCACATGGAGGGCCAAAATCACAGAGTGGTCGCTCATGCCAAAAAAAACTGAAAAATCTGCCAAAACAGGGCATAAAAAGACACGAAACCACCTTTTCCATGATGACTGCAGCCACTTGGCTGTGAAAGTGTGCTTTTTGAGCTTTTTACGCTCTGAAAAGGCTTATTTCACCACATACAAGGGCAAAATCACAGAGTGGTCGCTCATGCCAAAAAAAAGTGAAAAATCTGCCAAAACAGGGCATAAAAAGACACGAAACCACCTTTTCCATCAAGAAGATGATGACTGCAGCCACTTGGCTGTGAAAGTGTGCTTTTTGAGCTTTTTACGCTCTGAAAAGGCTTATTTCACCACATACAGGGCCAAAATCACAGAGTGGTTGCTCATGCCAAAAAAAAGTGAAAAATCTGCCAAAACAGGGCATAAAAAGACACAAAACCACCTTTTCCATCAAGAAGATGATGACTGCAGCCACTTGGCTATGGAAGTGTGCTTTTTGAGCTTTTTACGCTCTGAAAAGGCTTATTTCACCACATGCAGTCACATACAGGGCCAAAATCACAGAGTGGTCGCTCATGCCAAAAAAAAGTGAAAAATCTGCCAAAACAGTGCATAAAAAGACACGAAACCACCTTTTCCATCAAGAAGATGATGACTGCAGCCACTTGGCTGTGAAAGTGTGCTTTTTGAGCTTTTTACGCTCTGAAAAGTCTTATTTCACCACATGCAGGGCAAAAATCACAGAATGGTCGCTCATGCCAAAAAAAAGTGAAAAATCTGCCAAAACAGGGCATAAAAAGACACGAAACCACCTTTTCCATCAAGAAGATGATGACTGCAGCCACTTGGCTGTGAAAGTGTGCTTTTTGAGCTTTTTACACTCTGAAAAGGCTTATTTCACCACATGCAGTCACATACAGGGCCAAAATCACAGAGTGGTCGCTCATGCCAAAAAAAAGTGAAAAATCTGCCAAAACAGGGCATAAAAAGACACGAAACCACCTTTTCCATCAAGAAGATGATGACTGCAGCCACTTGGCTATGAAAGTGTGCTTTTTGAGCTTTTTACGCTCTGAAAAGGCTTATTTCACCATATGCAGTCACATACAGGGCCAAAATCAAAGAGTGGTCGCTCATGCCAAAAAAAAGTGAAAAATCTGCCAAAACAGGGCATAAAAAGACATGAAACCACCTTTTCCATGATGACTGCAGCCATTTGGCTGTGAAAGTGTGCTTTTTGAGCTTTTTACGCTCTGAAAAGGCTTATTTCACCACATACAGGGCCAAAATCACAGAGTGGTCGCTCCTGCCAAAAAAAAAGTGAAAAATCTGCCAAAACAGGGCATTAAAAAGACAGGAAACCACCTTTTCAATGATGACTGCAGCCACTTGGCTGTGAAAGTGTGCTTTTTGAGCTTTTTACACTCTGAAAAGGCTTATTTCACCACATGCACTCACATACAGGGCCAAAATCACAGAGTGGTCGCTCATGCCAAAAAAAAGTGAAAAATCTGCCAAAACAGGGCATCAAAAGACACGAAACCACCTTTTCCATCAAGAAGATGATGACTGCAGCCACTTGGCTGTGAAAGTGTGCTTTTTGAGCTTTTTACGCTCTGAAAAGGCTTATTTCACCACATGCAGTCACATACAGGGCCAAAATCACAGAGTGGTCGCTCATGCCAAAAAAAAGTGAAAAATCTGCCAGAACAGGGCATAAAAAGACACGAAACCACCTTTCCATCAAGAAGATGATGACTGCAGCAACTTGGCTGTGAAAGTGTGCTTTTTGAGCTTTTTATGCTCTGAAAAGGCTTATTTCACCACATGCAGGGCCAAAATCACAGAGTGGTCGCTCATGCAAAAAAAGAGTGAAAAATCTGCCAAAACAGGGCATAAAAAGACACGAAACCACCTTTTCCATCAAGAAGATGATGACTGCAGCCACTTGGCTGTGAAAGTGTGCTTTTTTTGAGCTTTTTACGCTCTGAAAAGGCTTATTTCACCACATGCAGTCACATACAGGGCCAAAATCACAGAGTGGTCGCTCATTCCGAAAAAAAGTGAAAAATCTCCCAAAACACGGCATAAAAAGACATGAAACCACCTTTTCCATCAAGAAGATGGTGACTGCAGCCACTTGGCTGTGAAAGTGTGCTTTTTGAGCTTTTTACGCTCTGAAAAGGCTTATTTCACGACATACAGGACAAAAATCACAGAGTGGTCGCTCATGCCAAAAAAAGTTGAAAAATCTGCCAAAACAGGGCATGAAAAGACACGAAACCACCTTTTCCATCAAGAAGATGATGACTGCAGCCACTTGGCTGTGAAAGTGTGCTTTTTGAGCTTTTTACGCTCTGAAAAGTCTCATTTCACCATATGCAGTCACATACAGGGCCAAAATCACAGAGTGGTCGCTCATGCCAAAAAAAAGTGAAAAATCTGCCAAAACAGGGCATAAAAAGACACGAAACCACCTTTTCCATCAAGAAGATGATGACTGCAGCCACTTGGCTGTGAAAGTGTGCTTTTTGAGCTTTTTACACTCTGAAAAGGCTTATTTCACCACATACAGGGCCAAAATGACAGAGTGGTCGCTCATGCCAAAAAAAAAGTGAAAAATCTGCCAAAACAGGGCATAAAAAGACACGAAACCACCTTTTCCATCAAGAAGATGATGACTGCAGCCACTTGGCTGTGAAAGTGTGCTTTTTGAGCTTTTTACGCTCTGAAAAGGCTTATTTCACCACATACAGGGTCAAAATCACAGAGTGGTCGCTCATGCCAAAAAAAAAGTGAAAAATCTGCCAAAACAGGGCATAAAAAGACACGAAACCACCTTTTCCATGATGACTGCAGCCACTTGGCTGTGAAAGTGTGCTTTTTGAGCTTTTCACGCTCTGAAAAGGCTTCTTTCACCATATCCAGGGCCAAAATCACAGAGTGGTCGCTCATGCCAAAAAAAAAAGTAAAAAAACTGCCAAAACAGGGCATAAAAAGACACGAAACCACCTTTTCCATGATGACTGCAGCCACTTGGCTGTGAAAGTGTGCTTTTTGAGCTTTTTACGCTCTGAAAAGGCTTATTTCACCACATACAGGGCCAAAATCACAGAGTGGTCGCTCATGCCAAAAAAAAGTGAAAAATCTGCCAAAACAGGGCATAAAAAGACACGAAACCACCTTTTCCATCAAGAAGATGATGACTGCAGCCACTTGGCTGTGAAAGTGTGTTTTTTTTTAGCTTTTTACGCTCTGAAAAGGCTTATTTCACCACATACACGGCCAAAATCACAGAGTGGTCGCACATTCCAAAAAAAACTGAAAAATCTGCCAAAACAGGGCATAAAAAGCCACGAAACCACCTTTTCCATCAAGAAGATGATGACTGCAGCCACTTGGCTGTGAAAGTGTGCTTTTTGAGCTTTTTACGCTCTGAAAAGGCTTATTTCACCACATACAGGGCCAAAGTCACAGAGTGGTCGCTCATGCCAAAAAAAAGTGAAAAATCTGCCAAAACAGGGCATAAAAAGACACAAAACCACCTTTTCCATGATGACTGCAGCCACTTGGCTGTGAAAGTGTGCTTTTTGAGCTTTTTACGCTCTGAAAAGGCTTATTTCACAACATACAGGGCCAAAATCACAGAGTGGTCGCTCATGCCAAAAAAAAGTGAAAAACCTGCCAAAACAGGGCATAAAAAGACACGAAACCACCTTTTCCATCAAGAAGATGATGACTGCAGCCACTTGGCTGTGAAAGTGTGCTTTTTGAGCTTTTTACACTCTGAAAAGGCTTATTTCACCACATACAGGGCCAAAATCACAGAGTGGTCGCTCATGCCAAAAAAAAGTGAAAAATCTGCTAAAACAGGGCATAAAAAGACACGAAACCACCTTTTCCATGATGACTGCAGCCACTTGGCTGTGAAAGTGTGCTTTTTGAGCTTTTTACACTCTGAAAAGGCTTATTTCACCACATGCACTCACATACAGGGCCAAAATCACAGAGTGGTCGCTCATGCCAAAAAAAAGTGAAAAATCTGCCAAAACAGGGCATCAAAAGACACGAAACCACCTTTTCCATCAAGAAGATGATGACTGCAGCCACTTGGCTGTGAAAGTGTGCTTTTTGAGCTTTTTACGCTCTGAAAAGGCTTATTTCACCACATGCAGTCACATACAGGGCCAAAATCACAGAGTGGTCGCTCATGCCAAAAAAAAGTGAAAAATCTGCCAGAACAGGGCATAAAAAGACACGAAACCACCTTTTCCATGATGACTGCAGCCACTTGGCTGTGAAAGTGTGCTTTTGGAGCTTTTCACGCTCTGAAAAGGCTTCTTTCACCATATCCAGGGCCAAAATCACAGAGTGGTCGCTCATGCCAAAAAAAAAAGTAAAAAAACTGTCAAAACAGGGCATTAAAAAGACACAAAACCACCTTTTCCATGCTGACTGCAGCCACTTGGCTGTGAAAGTGTGCTTTTTGAGCTTTTTTAAGCTCTGAAAAGGCTTATTTCACCGTATGCTGTCACATAACAGGGCCAAAATCACAGAGTGGTCCCTCATGCCAAAAAAAGTGAAAAATCTGCCAAAACAGGGCACGAAAAGACACGAAACCACCTTTTCCATCAAGAAGATGATGATTGCAGCCACTTGGCTGTGAAAGTGTGCTTTTTGAGCTTTTTACGCTCTGAAAAGGCTTATTTCACTACATATAGGGCCAAAATCACAGAGTGGTCGCTCCTGCCAAAAAAAGTGAAAAATCTGCCAAAACAGGGCATAGAAAGACACGAAACCACCTTTTCCATCAGGAAGATGATGACTGCAGCCACTTGCCTGTGAAAGTGTGGTTTTTGAGCTTTTTACGCTCTGAAAAGGCTTATTTCACCGTATGCAGTCACATAACAGGGCCAAAATCACAGAGTGGTCCCTCATGTAAAAAAAAAGTGAAAAATGTGCCCAAACAAGGCACGAAAAGACACGAAACCACCTTTTCCATCAAGAAGATGAGGATTGCAGCCACTTGGCTTTGAAAGTGTGCTTTTTGAGCTTTTTACGCTCTGAAAAGGCTTATTTCACCGTATGCTGTCACATAACAGGGCCAAAATCACAGAGTGGTCCCTCATGCCAAAAAAAGTGAAAAATCTGCCAAAACAGGACATTAAAAGACACAAAAACACCTTTTCCATCAAGAAGATGAGGATTGCAGCCACTTGGCTGTGAAAGTGTGCTTTTTGAGCTTTTTACGCTCTGAAAAGGCTTATTTCACCGTATGCTGTCACATAACAGGGCCACAATCACAGAGTGGTCCCTCATGCCAAAAAAAGTGAAAAATCTGCCAAAACAGGGCACGAAAAGACACGAAACCACCTTTTCCATCAACAAGATGAGGATTGCAGCCACTTGGCTGTGAAAGTGTGCTTTTTGAGCTTTTTACGCTCTGAAAAGGCTTATTTCACCATAATGCTACAAAAGTGAAAAATCTGCCAAAACAGGACATTAAAAGACACAAAAACACCTTTTCCATCAAGAAGATGAGGATTGCAGCCACTTGGCTGTGAAAGTGTGCTTTTTGAGCTTTTTACGCTCTGAAAAGGCTTATTTCACCGTATGCAGTCACATAACAGGGCCAAAATCACAGAGTGGTCCCTCATTTAAAAAAAGTGAAAAATGTGCCAAAACAGGGCACGAAAAGACACGAAACCACCTTTTCCATCAAGAAGATGATTATTGTAGCCACTTGGCTGCGAAAGTGTGTTTTTTGAGCTTTTTACGCTCTGAAAAGGCTTATTTCACCATAATGCTACAAAAGTGAAAAATCTCTCAAAACAGGACATTAAAAGATACAAAAACACCTTTTCCATCAAGAAGATGAGGATTGCAGCCACTTGGCTGTGAAAGTGTGCTTTTTGAGCTTTTTACGCTCTGAAAAGGCTTATTTCACCGCATGCAGTCACATAACAGGGCCAAAATCACAGAGTGGTCCCTCATGCCAAAAAAAGTGAAAAATCTGCCAAAACAGGGCACGAAAAGACACGAAACCACCTTTTCCATCAAGAAGATGATGATTGCAGCCACTTGGCTGTGAAAGTGTGTTTTTTGAGCTTTTTACGCTCTGAAAAGGCTTATTTCACCATAATGCTACAAAAGTGAAAAATCTGCCAAAACAGGACATTAAAAGACACAAAAACACCTTTTCCATCAAGAAGATGAGGATTGCAGCCACTTGGCTGTGAAAGTGTGGTTTTTGAGCTTTTTACGCTCTGAAAAGGCTTATTTCACCGTATGCAGTCACGTACAGGGCCAAAATCACAGAGTGGTCGCTCATGCTAAAAAAGTGAAAAATCTGCCAAAACAGGGCACAAAACCACACATTCATGCCAAATTTGTCAGCGGGACTAAAGTATCAGGTTATTTCTCTGTGTTTTTTGAATTGTGTGTTTTGTTTTTTTTATACAATTGCTTGTCATATATTATGTTTTTGCCACACAATGTTTTGTGTCACCATGTTTTTGACTTTAACACTCAGTGTGTATACTTGTGTTACAGGACTATGCTGCTGGGTGTAATAGACAGAGTGGCAAGTGCACCATCGCTATTAAGGTAAGCTGCTTCCATGTGATATAGCATTATAGGAGCATGACTATAAAAATATTGGTTCTTTCTTTGTCAGAACAGGCTATTGGCAACATATACTCAGGCCTGGAATGAAGTCATTTTTAGGAGAAGTCACTTTGGCCTATGATGAATTCAAGTTTAATGGGGCTTTGGGGTCAAATTGTAGGGCACAAGAGTGCACAAATAATGGGTGACAATTATACTGTATGAAGATAAAACAGTTTTAGCTGATAATTACGTAAAAGGATAGTTCACCCAAAGATGAGAATTTATGCATTATCTACTCAAACTCATGTCAATTGAGAGATGCACTGATTTCAATGTTCTTGGCCGATTCCGATTTCTGATCTTTTTGAGGGGTCTGACTTACCAATTCCGATTTTTATGTAGATTTCAGACCTGTTTGCAGCATGAGCATGTTGAGCATGAGTGATCACACGTTGCTGTGGGATGCCTGTGACTGTGTATGATGAATTAAGGAGCTTCTGAGTGTCAGATGCCCAGAAAGCACAGTTTCATAGCAGAAGTGGCTGTAATCCTGATCTTCTTGATGGAAAAGGTGGTTTTGTGTGGTCTTGTGCCTTGTTTTGTCAGATTTTTCACTTCTGAGTGTAAGTGGCCACATGTTGCTGGGGGCTGCCTATATGACTGCATATGGTGAAATAAGGTGCTTCTGAGCATCAGATGCCCAGAAAGCAAATTTAGGGAAGTTCATAAATTAGACATAAAAATTATTTAATTACTTATTTATCTTTAACCAGGGCTTGCGCCCCCTAAAAAAGCCTAAAGCCTAAAGGAATAATCCACAAAATGTGAATCTTCGATTCCATGCCGCGAGAAAAGAACAACAGCCATAATAAAAGTCTTTACTTGATCCTAAATGAAAACTGAAAGTCTTTAAACCCTTTGATTTAAGCAGTCTGGTGAAACTGTGGCAAGCTTATTAATGAGTTGGATCTCATGTCTCACCCTTTGATTTTTGGACCGAAGAGTTGTTCCAAGCCAATATACTTGAAATTGTGGATACCATGAATGGTAAAATGAGCATATAGTGTGTGACCTTTCTTAACATGATTAACATGCTCCAGTATTCTCGTTTTCAGAGTTCAGCCTGTTTCCCCGAAGTACAGTAATTCACAGTGTTGACATTGGACAGCATTGTGGTGGAAAATCTGAAAATGAAGACAGACACCATGACCAAGATTTTCTTTAATAGAGCTTTGCAAAGGATCAGTACACAGTCACAAAGAAAGTGTAAAAGGAACTGATAATGAGCCAAGAATGTAAATTTGTCTTAGAGATGAAGGAGGTTGGGTCAGGATGGACCTGAAGTGCTTATTGTCAGGATGTGATTGTGTTATCAGAAGTTGTTGTTCCAAAGGGAGAACAGCTGTGTGTTCAAGGACAAGTAACCAGTTAGTGCCTGACAATACATGAGAAGTAACTATGAGCAACAACAGTGACCAGTTCAGCATATAATTTTCCCACTATAATCTCCCTTTTTGATCATACGTGATCACATAAAAAGGAAAGTAAAGGAAAATTATAAAAGACCATAAAAGATCACACCTTCTCTACAAATAATACAACAAATAATAGTCCTTACATATGATAACATAATAGTAAAGTATAAGAGAGTGAAGAAAAATTTTAAAACATTACTTCATAAAATACTACCCCTGGAAAAAGCAAGATGCTGTTGTTACAGATGGGAGAATTTAGTATAACAAATGCAAGCAACTTAGGTAGGAAAGTTCCATATATATTAACATAACAATGTCAAAATCTGGGTTGTCAACAGGATCAGGAATGTCTTCAGCATTGCATGGTGGGAGCCAATCAGGAGTAGTTAACTGTGTCAACTGATGGAAAACATTTTTTTAACTGTAGGGAATGAACTCACAAGAAAACACATTGAGCCTCACAGGCCACACCATCCAGGGTGTCTGAATGCATGCCATGGCTGTTGTTGGAGTTCCATCTCTGATCCCATGATGGTGACACTGAGGTTCATTCAGCACGCCACTTAGTTGGAGCCGTGCAAGTTCTCGTTGGACAGTATGCCAATACTGTTGTCTCTTCTTCTCATCCTTGCGATGTGATGACCTATTTTGTTATAGGTGTCTCTGGTGGAGGTGGAACCCTTTTGCAGTGGCTGGCATGGATCCGGGTGACTCTTTTGGCAAACTTTACTGCCGTCTGTGCTGTCAGCAGCATGTGGAATGGACCCGTCCACTGCTTCGAGTGCCAGGTCTTTTGTCTCAGGTCTCTCACTACTACCCAGTCACCAGGCTGCAGGTCAAGAAGAGGTCCTGTGGCTGGAGCTGGTAGCGCTTCCTTCACCTGCTTATGAATGTTAGATAAAACAGCTACAGCAGTGGAGGATGTCTTAGAGTCATCATATGGAAAGAATTCAGACATAGTTAATTCTGGGCATGCCATGGCCTTGGCAGCTGCTTCTCCTCTGGTGTTCTCCTGTGAAAGTTGGTCATTGTTAGTATATCCTACCTATCCACATATATATTTCACTTGCTATTTCTCTCTCTCTTTTTTTTTTTTTTTTTTTTTTTTTTACAAATTAATTATAGACCTAAGAGTTTAAAGGGAAACTTCTTTTCTTCTTCTTTTAAATACATCTAACAATCACATAGACAGTACATTTACACAAAATGAAACAGGTTTACACACAGGTTAAGAAAAACAGCCAAGTAAACAGAAAGAAACGTCACAGGTGGAAGCAGGAATGACAGTGATAGCACCAATGAAGTGAGAGATGTGGCAGTGTCTGTCACAACCGAACTAGGACTGAACCCAAATGCACGACTCTAGAGACGAGGTCAAATATACAATCTTTTTTTTTTAAAACATGTCTTTATTGAATTTTCAACAATATATAAAAAAATATATATATATATATATATATATATAACAGTCAAATAGACATTCAACAATAATCAAATAACAGAATACTTAAACCCCCCCATTCGAACAGGCAGCATACACCCTTTAACCTTTACTTTTATCCCACGGTACATCAAAGGTTCACATCACTTCTTACCACATAATATTATTTACAAAGCATCTTCTATATCACCATGTTTGACAAAGTCTAAAAATCTTTCCCAAATGTCTTTAAATTCAGAGGTTTTCTTCCTGATAACATAGGTGAGTCTTTCTAAAGCCAGACTTGATGTTAGATTTCTCAGCCAAAAGCCGAGGGTAGGACCATTAACATTTTTCCAGCACAAGGCGATTGAGCGTCTGGCCTGTAGTAGACATAGACTTACCATCTTTTTTTCATGAATAGGTAGGGAGCAATTAGCAGAATGGATACCCAAAACACACAATTTAGCATTTAGAGGAATCAAGGTAGAGGTCATTTGTGAGATATATTGTGTCACCAGACTCCAAAATCTTTGTATAACCTCACATTCCCACAGGCAATGGTATAGAGTACCTTGATACTTACTGCACTTAAAGCAAAGATCAGGAATATTAGGATTATATCTGTTTAATTTTACAGGAGTAGTGTATAGTCTCATTATCCACTTGTATTGTATCAGGCGTAGTCGGGTGTTAATGGACTGAGATTGGGTCCTTGAGCATATTGTACCCCATTCTTCCAGAGATAATTCCTCATTTAAATCTTGTGTCCATTCTTGTCTCTTCCTCTCAGAGTTATCTTTGTTGTTATTAACCAAAATTTTGTATACTTGAGCAACCCGCCCCTTGCTAAAGCAGTCCTGCATGGAGAAGGATTCCAGCATGGACAATGGAGGTTGCTGAGATGAATTATTTTGGCGAGACAAAATAAAGCTTCTGATCTGCAAATACTTAAAGAAATGTTTGTTCGGGATGTCGAATTTAGTTTTCAGGTCATCAAACGATAACAAGATATTGTCTTTATATAAGTCTAAAAGCTTAGTTATACCCTTATTTAACCAATTTTTAAATCCCAAGTCATTCTTGGCTGGGCTGAAATGTTCATTGCCCCAAATCGGTGAAAAACAGGACAATACTGGTAAATCTTCTAGATATTTATGTACTTCATACCAGACCAAAATAGTATTTTTCACAAAGGGGTTGGCAGTTCTTTTCAACAAAATTTTTAAAGGGGCAGAATACAAAAAGCTATGTAGTGTCAATTCCCCTGAGGACAGAAGTTCAATTTGTAGCCAGGGCAAATCTTTTCCTTCAGAGAACCAGAACATGGCGGCCCTCAACTGGGCAGCCCAATAATACCACTGGATATTAGGCAGTTGTAGTCCACCCCTGTCATACGGCAAATAAAGAAGGGACAGTCTAAGTCTTGGCTTTCTATTATTCCAGATAAACCTCAAAAACAGCTTTTTGACTTTTGAAAAGAAATTGTCATTTTAATTACACTTATTCTACCCAGTAAGGAGAGCGGTAGAGTCATCCATCTTGAAATATCCTCGGATATCGAAACTAGTATGGGTTCATAGTTTGTTGAACTGATGTCTCCTATCCTTGGGGTAATGTTAATTCCCAGATACTTAAAACCGCTGATTGCGTTTGTGAAGGGGTGAGTTATTGTTGGTTTTCTTCTCTCACTCTCATTTAGGAGCATAATTGAAGATTTTTCTTTGTTCACCTTAAACCCGGAAAAGCTACCAAATTCACTTAACAGCCGTAAAAGGGATGGTATTGATTTTCTCAGATCTGAAAGAAACACTATAGTGTCATCTGCAAATAGTGCAATTCGATGTTCCAAACCCCCTGTGTTAATGCCACATATATTTGGATGTGTTCTTATTGCTAATGCCAGCGGCTCCATTGCTATTACAAAAAGTAAGGGTGAGAGCGGTGAGCCCTGTCTTGTGCCGCGGCATAGATTGAATGGATGAGATGTCACGTAGTTTGTACAAACTTCTGCAGTAGAATCAGCAAACAGAATGTCAACCCATTTACAGAAGTAGTCCCCAAATCCAAGACGTCGAAGCACATCTATCAAGTATGGCCATTCAACTCTGTCGAACGCCTTTTCAGCGTCAAGCGATAGAATAGCGGTGTCTGAGGACCCTTCATTAGCATGAATTATATTAAGCACTCTCCTCACATTATGAAAACCCTGTCGGTTCTTCACAAAGCCATTTTGGTCAGTATGTATAATGGATGGCAGGACTTTCTCAAGTCTCATGGCTAGGGCTTTCGCTATAATTTTTGCATCAGAGTTCATAAGTGAGATTGGTCTGTAAGATCCACATTCAGTTGGTGGCTTCCCTGGCTTCAAAATGAGTGTAATTAGAGCGCTTTGTAGTGACGGAGGAAGGTGGCCACACTCAAAGGCTTCTGCATACATTTCTATTAAAGGGCCTATTAGTTTGTCTTTAAATAATTTATATATATCGATTGGCAGCCCATCTGGCCCTGCGGCTTTTCCACTTGTCAAACTGCAAATGGCGTTACTGATATCTGTAACATCTATTTGTTTATCTAACCGGAGCTTTGTCTCTTCTGAAATAGTGGGGATTTCTAATCCATTCAGGAAAGTGTTCTGATCAGTGGAATCTGTTGGATAATTCGATTGGTAGAGCGTACTGTAAAATGATACAAAAGTTTGATTAATTTCCAATGGGTCAGTTGTAATAGAACCTTTTTCAATTCTAATTGCATTTATCGCTTTTTCTGAGTTGAGTTTTTTGATTTGCCAGGCAAGCAACCTACTGGGTTTTCCCCCTTGTTCATAAAAAGTCTGATTAAGTCTTAATAGGCTATCTTCAGCTTTTTGTGCGGAGAGTACTTCATATTCGGCCTTAAGGGCCAACAATTTTTGTTTAGTTGCTGCTGAGTTATCAAGGCTCACCTCTCTCTCCATCTCTCTAATTTCCATGTCTAATTCGTTCATTTTTTGTTTAAATTTATTAAATTTGGAGCCAGTGAAACTTATCATCTGGCCTCTGATATAAGCTTTAAACGCCTCCCATCTAGTGGCCGCAGAAGTCTGATCTGTATTGACAGTAAAATATAGATCTATATGACCACCCACATATTTGATAAACTCAGAGTTCTGCAGCCATCTAGGGTGCAATCGCCATCTATTGCCCCCTCTGTACAACTGAAAATTGCTGTAAAATAATGAGGTGGGAGAATGGTCTGATAGAACAGTGCTATCATATTGACATCCTGATATATTGGGCAGCAGGGATCTGGAAACTAAAAAATAGTCTATACGAGATTGGGTTTTAAGTGATGACGAGAAACATGAAAATTCTTTTTTCGCCGGGTTTTGTATTCTCCAAGGATCACAGAGATTCAGTTCATCTATAAATCGTTGTATCTTTTTCCTGCTGTGTGAATGTGAAGTATCCACCCCAGAGGACCGATCAAGCTCTGGGTCAAGAGTGCAATTAAAATCCCCTGCTATCAGAGCTGTACCTGGGAGGGAGGCAATTAACAGAAATAGATTTTCAAAAAATGCAGGGTTATCATCGTTGGGGGCATATACATTAACTAAGTTGATATTTTCCTGAAAAAGTGTACCTTGTACCACCAAGTATCTACCAGCGGAATCTGAAATAGAGTTATTTACTTGGAATGGTACAGATTTGCGTATCAATATCAAGACCCCTCTCGAGTGTGATGAGAAGCAGGAGGAGAACACCTGGCCTGGCCATCTCCTACGTACTTTCATTAGTTCATCCTTGAGTAAATGGGACTCTTGGATAAAGACAATTGAGGAATCTAGTTGTTTAATCCTAGTGATAACCTGCTTCAATTTAATTAATTTAGCCATCCCCCTCACGTTCCACGATGTAAATTTTAAATCTTTAATTGGAATCATCTTAAATAAATTTTAGATATTAGTATGTAACTTAAAATTGGTTCTTTGATACCTGGATATACCTGTAGCTTTGTGGTGAAGTATCATGATAAGTGCGAAAAAACAGATTTGCACCGTGAGTGATATAAGAGGGTACAAAAAGAACATAGTAAAAAACAAAATGCTGCCACAAACCAATCCCCTTCGCTGTTATCCCGAACAATACAGCCACTAACACCCCCCCCCCCCCCCCCCCCCGCTCTTCGTCTATGGGAATAACCATACACAAAGACGGATCCAGTGCAAAGCAAGGGAGCCGTCAGCTGAACTACAATATTCGTGCACCTTTACAAACTAGAGCACAAATGGAAGAAGATAAAACAAAATAAATAAGCATGGAACTTATGAGTCTCTCGGCAACAATTCGGCAACATCACGAATCTGAGAATGAAATGTTGAAGCATCCACGCCTCACTTATAGTTGTTATATATTGGGCCAATTCAAAAAAAAATAAAAAAAACACGGACCCTTTAAAAGAACAGTAGCTTATAGGAGACCATCATAGGAGTAGACAGGAGTGGCTTCACGGGTGATATATATATATATATATAAGAAGAAAGAAAATAGAAAAAGAAAACACCCCCATCTTTCATAGTTTGAATAAATGTGAATACAGTTCTCGTATTATATTTAACCTTGCATCCAAAAGTAATAGTACTAACGTAAAATTAGGAGGCGGGTGAATTACACTCTGCAAGTGCAGTTTCTTTTTATCGTCCAATGTCTACCCCGTGTCATTACTCACATGGCCTCCAAGTTTAGTGTCCGTGAAGTGTCCAGCTCAGGTCTCCTCAACACCGCCGGTACGTTTCAGACCCTCTGTGAATTTTTCGGCGTCTGTTGGAGAGTTGAACTCGCGTGTCTGTCCGTCGACCGTCACCCGGAGCTTGGCGGGGTATACCATCCCATAGCGGACATCCAGGGATCTCAGCTGCTGTTTCACCCCGTCAAAGCGTCTCCTCTGCCGCTGTAACTCTGCAGATAGGTTGGGAAAAAACATGACCTCTTGCTCGCCGTAAAGTACCTTGCCTTTGATCCTGGCTGCACGCATTGCTCTGACTTTGTCCTGGAAGTTTAAGAATTTAATGATGAGGACTCTCGGTCGGGGGGATTTGGCGCTTTGTGTCCCCGTGGGAATCCTATGTGCTCTCTCGATGACTGGAGGCGAGGGAAACACCGCCGGACCCAGAGCTTCTGGTAGCCACTTCTCGAGAAAAGCGATTGCGTCAGATTTTTCAGCTTTTTCGGGTAGGTTAACCAACCTGATGTTTGATCTCCTCGAGCGGTTTTCAAGATCGTCCACCTTGTATGTGAGTTGCTCTACTTGTTTATTGAGCTCCTCGATCTTGCCTTTCCCCGAGTTAACGGCGTCCTCGACTTTACTGATCCGCTCTTCTGCCTCGTCCATGCGGCCTGAAAAATCTCTCACATCTCTCTTAATATCATGGATTGCATTCAAGACTCCGTCCAGTTTAGTGGCGAAGTCATTTCTCATCAGGTCCAATCTTTGAATAACATCCAGGTTTGGGTCCGTATCGGCAGGTGCTGTAGCTGGCTGGGATGACGGGTTAGCATTTTCTGTTGAGCTTGTCATGCTGTTAGCATCCCACTCGTCGTCGTCCACGGCAAAGTCTACTGCGCTTTTACTCTTATTTTTTCTCGATGGCATTTTAAACGTGGCGTATTCTGCAACCTTGTCGGTGATGGTTAACTGTTGTGTTCGTGTTTTTTTTACCAAAATAATGACGGATTTTAGCCGAATGTCACCGGGAGCTCCCAGAAGCACGTCTACTCAGTTCAGTGGCATGGTCACGCCCCCAATATACAATCTTTTAATATCAAAGTAACAAAGGAAAATCACTCAATCGAGGAAGATCTCAAACTAACAAAAAAACACTCTGATGAGGAAAAAATACTATAAACACAGAAGAAATCAAAATCACTCTTTCGAGGAAAAATAGCTATGGCTGAGGAAAAATAACAAGACAAAGTATCAAAATAACAAGACAAATCTAAGGCAAAACAAAGTATCAAAGAATACAAAACCTGAATTGACAAGAGTTGTGGAGTAAACAGACGTGGGTTCTCTGGCACACAAGACAAGACGAACTGGCACAGGACAAAGGGAAACACAGACTATATACCCACACACATGAGGTAATGGGAAACAGGTGGAAACAATCAGGGCAGGGCAGACAATCAGACCAGTGGGATCACACAAGGGGGAAGGAGCAAGTTACCTGACTTCTTGGACATGACAGTGTCTTCCAGTTGCCCCCAACTATCCTACACACAGCAACCTGTTTTGGGAGCAGAACAGCATCCAGCAGTTGTAAAACAAGAGTGTGATGTGCTATAGGTTTGCCAGATGGTGTTTGAAAATTTCTGTGTTTCCAAATTGTATCAAAATCATGCATAAAGCCAAAAACATATCTACTGTCTGTGTAGATATTCACTGTTTTGTCTGTTGCTAGATTACATGCTTCTATGAGAGTGATTTGGCATTGACTGTATCATGTGCAGTTACCACCAATTGTGAAAAGGGTACTAGAAATATGTTACATTGCTAAAACATTACTCAATTACAAGTAAAAGTACTGGCGTTAGAAATAAATTTCAGTAAAAGTACAAAGTATTTGTCTGAAAAACTACTAGAGTATTAGTTACTTTCAACCATTGATGTCACTGTCACCTCTCCAAACTAGGGTTGTAAATTTTGTGCATTTTCCAGAACCAATAGTTGAAAGCTTTAACTGATTAATCATTGATAATTTATGAGATACATAACACCATTTATTTTCTAATTTTGTTTTATTTTTATTTTTGAGTCATAGTTTAAGTTTCCTTATTCAACAAACAGACAAAACAATATCAAATGAGGTGCAGTTGGCTATTGATTAATCATTAATGAATACATTTCTAATTCTAAATGGCAATTAATTGACTAATGATTAATCATTAACACCCTTAACAGTTGCTGCCGCACCATTTTGTTTTGTTTTTCAGTTGTTTGTCTTTTCATTGGCTCGTTTGTGATCAGATCACTTGACTGGCTACAAAAATGCAAATTAAAGGTTTGGATATCAATTCAAATTCAAATTGTACTCAGTACTCAACTGTCATTTTGAAAGTAATTAAGTAGATCACATGGTGAAATGAATACGTAAGTACAAGTAAAAGTACAGACTTGAAAATCTACTCATAAAAGTCAATTATCCCCCCCAAAAAAACAAAAACAAAAAAAACTTAATTACAGTAATTGGAGTATTTGTAATTAGTTAGTTTCACCCCTGGTTACCACAGCGAAACGAATTACATTTTTTTTTCCTGTGTCAGGGTTGCGTGATGCTGATCCATCCACAAACAGTTCAAAATCTGGATTTTGCAAAGGTGTTTCTTGCAAATCTGGTCTGGGGGAACAAACTTCAGTTATTGTAAGAACATAGTTGTGTTCTCCGCACATCTCCTAACATGGACCGATGCAAAGAGCTGTATCTTCATGATACCCAAAAATGGAAATACATGGCTCTCAGGCCTCAACGCTGAATTGTTAGAGAAGGTTAGAGACTGTATGATCAGTAGGCCTATACTACACATGAACCCATGGTTATCTTACCAGAAATATACCTCAGTTACATTGTATCTTTTCACAGTGATATCAGGGATTTCAAATAGAACAGTGTTATAAAAGAGCAATCTTGCTGCTGAAAGATAAGATGTTTTCTGCTAAAGCAAAATCAATGAAACAACATGTGGAACAAGCAGAGTTAGTTTAGAGTAACCTTAAAAAGTAGGAATTCCTGTAGCTAAAGCATCAAGTTTAGCTGAAAAGTAGGCTACAGGTCTCTGTCTGCCTCTGCCATCCTAGAGTACTGAGCACTCTTTGTCTACAGTCTGAGTAAAAGGTCGGTTTGGATCTGGTGACCCAAGAGTTGGAGTCATCAGAGTCTTCAGAAGGACATGTTTTAAGTCAACAAATGTTTATCCTGTATCAGCAGTCCATGTCACTTTACTATGTGCTTCTAGGCCTCGCTCATGTGCGATTGCGCTCAGGGGTGCCTCGAGGACAGCATAATTGGGAATGAAGGGCCTGCAATAGGAACACAAAAGACATAACTTGTTTCTTTATGATTGGATTTGAAAATGTTTTGAAATGTTTTTACTCTTTTTTGGGAGAGGAATTTGGCCTCAGATATGATCACATGACCCAAAAATGTCACATGTAGGACAAACTGCAGTTTTGATGAGCTAGCTTTGTGACTTTCTTCAGCCAAATGTTTCAAATATGTCTTTTTCACACTGAACTTGAGTTAAAGGAGAAGTGTGTGATTTTCAGCGGCATCTAGCGATCAAAATTCAGAATGCAACAAAGAGGATTTCCCCCTACGCTGCCTCTCCCTTTTCAAGCGTAAGGAGGCCATCACGTGACAAAATGGCGTAACGCTCGCATTAGCTAGTCTTTCCAGTGTTGAGGTTTGTTTATGGATAATATTAAAAAACGTGTTTCGTTGTTAGGCTCTAGAGGTCATAACTTTCATGTAAAATGGCAAATATAACTGTTATTTGCTCCACAATGTGGTCGTATTTTGTCGAGTGGCTTTGCATGGTGATACACGCCGACACTGGCGAAGTAAGTGTAGTTGTTTAGTGTGATAGTACAATAGTTACGGCGGGACGCTTATTTATTCTCCGTTTACAGAGTCAATGTCTCAGTTATGGGTCGGGGGTTAGAGGACAAGGAGGAGGGAGAGAAAGACGGAGCGGAAGAGGACGAGAAAGAGGAAGCAGAGAGGCCGAGGTTACGGTGCAGTCAGGGCCAGGTGAGGGAGAGGTGCGGGGGGGCGACCAGAGCGGAAGCTTCGCTGGAGGATGAAGAGGAGCGATTTGAAGCTTCACAAATGAAGGTATGTATTTAGAAAATTACTTTGTTATACTAATCCAACACAAAGTTATATTTCCAGCTCTGTTCTCTTCATGTAGCGATGTTAGTGTCGTGTGTCTTCTGATGAGTAATCTCAGAGTAACGAGTAATCTCAGAGTAACGCGAGTCATCATTACTTGGGATGTTACTGAATGATAATAAATACTGCAGAGGAACAGCATCATTCAGCTCGTGTTACTCTGACTCCGAACAGCCTGTACATCATAAACTGCAGTGATATTAGCATATTACCAGCATAATATCAAACATCTCATTAACCTTGAATGTATTTTTCCTGTGTATTATTTCTTCAGAGACTTGTTGAAGACTCTGGAGGAGCACAGGCAGCTCACCACTCAGCTCCTGAGCAGGCAGACAGGACTGTTTGATGCCCTGATGATGCATCAGCTCAGACATGGTGCTCCACCTTTTACCAGGGTATCATGGTGTACTTGTGGTAACTGTAGGAACATGTTGAGGGGGCCTGGGGTTGACAACAGGGAGTATCATTACACAGCCTGTAGGCATTTTATTTTTTGGCTACATGGCTCTTTAGTGCAGGGAAACCGACTTGTCATCCCCAGCTGCTGTGTTTGGAGCATCAGGGACAAGTTCGCATTTCCTTCCAGGCCCTCTGGAGTGTCAATACAGGACCACAAGTACTCACTAACCTGTGTATATAACATCAGGGAATCAAACAAAATTTTTATTTGTTCTAGATTATATAAATTATTTATTTATATATTGCAGAGTATGTTCCATATTTTCATATTTTTCTGCTAATATTACATGTATGGTTTATTTATTTAGTCCATTATTTGTAATTCAATGTTACATTGAATTGTAAGTGCAATTAGTAGTTAATAGATATACCTGCTGTATTTATTACAATTTTATACATATAAATATGTACTTTTATATGAAGTTCTTTCCTGCAGTGTTGGTACATTTTCATGACCACTTCAGGCTTCACTAATGTATATTATCATTACAGGGGTCAAAGATTAATCTAAAAAAAAAAAAACACAAACAAACACCACTGACAAAAATGACATCAGCAATATAAATTATTTATAAAAAACAGTGTTGGTCATCCCTGTCAGTCTTGATAATACAAGGAGAAATGCTGTCTGCTCCAACCTCCAGCTTTTAGTGTTCAGACAGACAAACATTTCTGCAGCTTGTTCTGTCTTCATCAGAGTTGCTTTGATAAAGACAGAAGAAGCTGATGAGACATTTGTCTTTTTGAACTGAAGACTAAAAGCTGTGAGTTTATCATTCTGTGTTCCTAACTGAGAATCACCCTGTCTGAGCTACTTATTACATGACATTTGTTGTTTACATGTTGATATTATTAGGCTATTATTTATTTGGCTGAAATGTGGACAATAAATATAAAAAAAAGTTGATCATCAGATGTACATGATTTATTTTTTGCAGTGATATACATATAAACATGCTTGCAATTATACGGTAATCATGACAATACTTCCCTGCAATGTCTGTAAATTTTCATTTCTACTTCAGGTTACACTGATGTGTATTAGCCTTACAGAGGACAGCTGTACCTCACAGTTTGGAATGAAAAGATAAATATAAAAAAGAACACTTTGCTTTGTGTTGTGAATAGAAGGAGAAATGTTGGTGTACAATCATAACTTGCAGCTTTTAGTCAACAAACAAACATTTTGACAACTTATTCTGTCCTTATCAGAGCTGACTTGGATAAAGACAGAAGAAGCTGTTGAGACATTTGTCTGTTTGAACACTAAAAGTTGTGAGGTTCTGGAGGTTATCGTTGAGCTCCAGCTCTTTCATCCTGTGGTCCTCCCTGAGAAACACACTGATTCAGCTTTTTGTTGTTGGATGAAACACGGTGACTTCCTGTCTAATTCATTCCAAATCAGCAGCTGTACTGAGTGTCAGTCCTGTTGAAGACAGTGTCAAGATGCATTTAGTTAGAATATTATTTGGTTTTTATGCAGTGTGGAAATACTAATATTTCACCAAAAGTATAATTTACAGGGCAGGTTAATATTCCACATTAAAGGCAAATAAATGTGTCACTTACGTAGACCTCTCCTGACTTGTGTCTGCACCAGTTCTGGTGTGGCAGATCCATGCATGGGGGGCACCAAAGTGAACCTTCTGGGGTCATCTGGTCCAAGGCTCCTCCATCGTGGCATCCCAAATGACTTACAGTGTCTTTCAGCTAGTTAAGGAGAATGGACTGTCCTCCTACCTTTGCTGCCATTAGGAGAGAAACAAAATATACATAGTGATGTCATACAGGAGTATTCAACTATATTCCATGAAGATGTTAGAGTATGCAGATTTTCATCCCAAACAAAAACCACACCTGATGATTCAGTTGATTAGCAGCCATCATCCAGATATGAGGCACTAATTAGTGAAAACAAGTTTTGATTTTTTTCTTATTTTGCTTTGATGAAAACTTACATACTCTTAGCCAACAATGGTTAAATACCCCTGATGTAAAATACAGTAACTTTATGACTATATCTTACATCATTATAATGAATGTATAGGCAAACAATAACAAGTAATATAGTAATAAAAAATAACCACAGCATTTTCTATACCTGACACATATGGAGATATAACATTAAACATAAACTATTAATGGAAAACCTATTAATAAGTGCTGTTAGGTTGATAATCAGACCTGTGAGGACAACACTGTTATTTCATTGTGATGACTAACCTGTCTGTCCCAGTAGAAGCAGCGTCGATGGTAGATAAAGCTGCAGCTGAGACATGAAAAGGTTTTCTCTGTACATAGGAGGTGATGTTACAGGACGTTTGTCATAGCTGCAGAAACATAAAGAAAATACGAGCTACGTGACACAGTCACACACACCTGTAACACATCCTGTTACATCCGACGGTGCAGAGAGGAATGGCTCACCTGGACATACATAACCACACTAAATTATAGCTATAACTCATAAACCAGCAGTCAGCTACAGTCACATTAGCTCTACACATTTATAGACAATAACTTCGAGCAGCCGTGAGCTAATCTCTGTAACACCACCGGATATTTCAGCTCCTGATCATACTTTTGAAACAACATGCAAAATTACGATCGTGGTAACAAACATATTATCGACAGAAACACAGGACGAACACGTTACTTGTGTGAATAATTAGCGTTATGTCCGTGGCCATGTTATATCGTTAGCTAAAGCTATCTCATAATAAAGTGAAATTACGTGTGTAAGATGAATTACCTGTCCAGCAGAAAAGAGGCAACTTCGGTGTTGCTGTGAAAACAGTCCCTCATCAGTGATTTCCATGTGGTAAACGCCACACCGATGTTAGTCCTTGTTTTCTGTCGCCTCCTCTCACGCTGCCGTTTGTTTTCTTCATGTTTTCACTTCTTTGAGAAACAAGAGTTCACAGTCTGCTTCTTTTTCTTGTGGTAAATAACAACTATGATCATCCACTGGTCAAAACTGTGGCTGTCAGCCTTCAGAAAACAAGATAGTTTGCCAGTAAACGTTGCTGTCTGTCCTCCTCTTCGTCGTCCGTATTTACGCTGCGAAGTTTACGTAATGTGTCCGCTCTGCGCAGCCGCAGAAAACATGGCGGTGCAAGGTGGCGGCCTCCGTAAAAGGCGACCCGACAGTATGTAACTATAAATGGCTATTTCTAAGGTAACACAAACATAACGATTGTGAGTATAAGTTGATTGATAATAATAAATAGCATACTTATGTATAATATATTCCATTTATGTCAATAAATTCCTGTAATTATTACACACTGGTCCTTTAAAGCATGAATCATTTAATCATCAACATATTGTAATCGTGCACTTCCTGGTGACAGATTTAATGAGCTCTGATTAGACCAATATCAGTTTTAGGGATCTTCTGAAAGGCTGGGGTGTTTATGATGTCATATGCTTTATGTAAATAGGCAAATGTGTGTTGTGTGTCTGGTACCAGTTGAACACATCTGAGTATGTAGACAACAAAGGTAATTTTTGTCGATAAACCTTCAAAACATGATTATATTGAACATTATGGTCAGATATTGAGTCTCATGATTCCGCCACGAGTCAATCATCTTTTGAGTTGGATCAGTCTTTGGGTAGTGTTTGGCTCAATGTCCCTTTTTGCCACATTGGAAACAAACATCTCCAGATGTTTGTTTCAGGACTGACACTCAGTACACAGCTGTACGTAGACCTCCACAGAACGTCCTTGGAACATAGTCAATGCTGCCATATGTAGATCTTTCTCTCTGTTTTTTTCTCTCCCGCTTTGAGGAGTTTTCAGCATGCACAGCATATCCTTTTGTCCCATGTTATACATGTTTGTTTCACCAGTCAGTTCAGTGGCAAACTTTACACCTCCATCTGATGGTGATGGGAGGTGAGCCAGCCCCTGCTGTCTCCATCACAGGGAAATTCAGGACTTTGAGTACATTTCCCCCATGTTGGATCTCACTGGTGACAGGGAGATAAATGATTTGAAGATTTTCTGAACTTCAAGTCAATTAAATAAATTTTCAGATTCTCACCAATCAGAATTGTTGAATCGCAGCGCTGAGTGAGTCTGGTCTTGGTCTCAGGCCATCCTTCTCACTCGTTGTAGGAGCCAAATATGTTGGTGAAATATTTCAAGGGTTCACTTGTAGTTCACTGTTTTGAACATGGGGTGTCGCTGTACCTTTGTAATGCTCAGGTGTAAAGGTTACTGTTGTTGTCAGGTGTTTGACCCGGAAGGGCAAAGGGTTTTTGACTGCTACGGCGCAAAATGTTTGTCACGCCGTATGCTGAATGTTTGGTCTTTTCTTTTTTGAAACAACAATGGACATTGTTCACGATTGCATGAGGGAAATAAATTATTTTTGCTGCAATGAAGAACGACCTGTGGATTAATTCAAGGAACGGCACAGCGTATGGTTATAAAACAAAGAGTCGAGCGTGTCAGGATTAAACGTAAAAAAGTAATAGGCTAGCTTCTACAATTTGTCAAAAACCTGGCACTAGTTGGAACTTTGTTTGTAAGCTTCGGCGCGTTTTGGGACGTACGAGGCGACGAGGAGAGCTGCTGGGAGCTGCATGGATTGCTGCTGCGGTTTGGAGGACGTCTGCAGCCATCCACGGGTGTGGAGGTGGAGGAGCTATGGTGCTAATGCTAAAGCCGGCTGTGGAGCATCTGACAACAGATCATCGCACAGCGCTCAACGCAGGAGGTATGTGTAGCGCTACACTGTTTAATGGCCATTTAAATTGTGTGTGCACATAACAGAGCATAAACCCAATGCATTGGTTGCCAGCGTGTAAAGACAACAGACTTTGCGTTGACTGTTTTATTGCGGCAGACTGTTAACCGACTGAATGTTTATCATGGAGAAGCGTGACGCTGCGGCGGACGTAACTAGCGAGACTGTATGACAAGTTGCTAGTAAATCTGGCAGTGTGGCTAGCGGTATTGAAACACAAACTCAACAACGGGTGTTTAAGCCCACTGCTAAAGCACTTGCCGATAAATTGGACAGGTTGCAAAATGGCAGAAAAGCCAAACTAAACAAAGCAAGTGCTATAAAAAAAATCAATGCATGGTTTGATGTCAAAGGGTGATAAAACTGAGGTACAAAATGCTCTTGATGAATTGATTGAGGTATGTGAAGATGCTAAGAGCATGCATGAATCTCTGTTAGTGTTGTTGCCAGATGATGAAAAAGAAAAACATGAAGTATGGTTTAAAGCAAAAATGCTGTCAAATAATGAGTGTATTGCAAATGCAAAAAGGTGGGTCTCATGCAATGAAAATGATGTAAATGAAAATGAAATTGCTGACGATGATATTAATCCTGAAGACAAGTGTCTCCAACGTTGGTAGCAAACGGTCGAGTCAAAGGAGTGGTAACAGTAGTAGATCAAGTACTACATCCTCTGCTCGAATAAAGGCAGAGGCAGAAAGAGCTGCACTTATGGCTCAAGCGGCAGCCTTACAAGCAAGACATGCTTTGGAGGAGGAGGAACAACAGTTGAAGAGGAAAAAGGAGCAGCTGGAATTGGAAACCAAGTTAGCTGCATCCGCTGCTAGGTTAGCAGTATCACAGGCCTCTGACCTGAAAAGTTCTTCTCGAGCACCTTCAAATGCCATGAATTCCTACGTGGAAAAGGAAAAGGGAAAAAGGGAATCTGCCAACATCTTAAACCCTATGGCAAAGGAACTTAAGCCTGAAATATGCAAATCAACGCTGCAAAATGGCACCAAAAGAGGGTCACTGGCACTCCATAAGTTAATGGATGTTCAGCCAAAGGAATGTGTGCAACGGTTAAAACCTGTTTCAAAACAGCAACATGCTCCTAATGAAGAACAACAGGAAAATAACACATTTGGAATGTCACAACATTTACAAGGCCAGTCAGCAACTGCTCAGTCTAAGGATAAGGAAAGGCACTTTGCATACCATCAGCAAATCAGTCAAAACCCGCCTGGAGACATACTTGCCATCATGCACAGACAAAATGAAATAACAGCAGCTCTGGTACAACAACAGCAGTCATTCTCTCTGCCACCATGAGACATCCCCATATTTGAAGGTGATCCCCTCAGATACAGAGCATTCATCAAGGCTTTTGAAGAAGGAGTGGAGGAAAGGGCTGGAGAAGCTGATTGTTTGTATTATCTGGAGCAATTTACTAGAGGACAACCTCAAGAACTGGTACGCAGCTGCCAACATATGGCTCCTGAGCGAGGTTATGCAGTGGCAAAAACCTTCTACAGGAACATTTTGGAAATCATATAAAATTGCAACTGCTTACATGGAAAAGGCCTTGGCCTGGCAAAGTATAAAATCTGAGGACAGGAAAGGACTTCAAGCTTACCTCTTATTCTTGCGCGGCCGCTGCAACGTAATGGAGGAACTTGAGTACATGCAGGAACTGGACATGCCTGTGAACATGATAGCCATTGTTTCAAAGTTGCCGTACAAAATGAGGGAGCAATGGAGGACCAAAGCTCATGACATAATGGAAACAACTGACTACAGAGCCTGTTTCAGTGATTTGGTCACATTCATTGAACGTCGTGTCAGTATTCTTTCTGATCCTTTGTTTGGTGACATACAGGAACCATCATCTAGTGCTGCTGGGATAAAACCTCTCACCAGATTCAAGTCACAGCCTAGAAACAGAGTAAAGGGAAGTGTTGTTGCCACCACAGTGACATGTACAGATTTGCCTGAGGAAGTAAAAGAACCAGCATCCAATTCAAAGAAAGCTGATAAAGCGGGATGCCTTTGCTGTACACATGCTCACTCATTGGAGGAATGTTTAAGAGAAAGAAGCACAAGGAAAAAATTCTCTTTCTGAGGGACAGGCGAGTGTTTTTTGCTTGTTTATGCATTGGTCACATGAGCCGGGATTGTGAGAAGCGCTTGACCTGTCAACTTTGTAGTCAAACTCATCCCACTGTGCTTCATATCAGAGGGCAAGCAGCGGATCCAGAGCAGATAAAGGAACCATCGGACAGCCTGTCTACTTCACGCAAAACATGTGGATATACAGGGGCCGGTAAGGATCAGTGTGTGTTATCCATTCTCCCTGTAAAGGTTAAAGCTGCAAAGGGAAATCACATCATAAAAACTTATGCTTTCTTGGATCCTGGCAGTTCAGGCACTTTCTGCTCCGAACATCTGATGCAAAGGCTGAACATTACAGGAAAAAGAACAAACTTCCTACTGCGTACAATGGGGCAGACCACAGTGAGTTCAGCCTACTCTCTGATTGGTTTGGAGGTATCTGATTTGAACAGTAATGATTTTTATGTTCTCCCTGAGGTGATCACACAGAAGAAAATGCCAGTCACGGCTGACATGGTTACACCTGAAGACCTGGCTAAATGGCCATACCTGTCAAAGGTGCACATCCCAAGCATCAAAGTAAATGTCGACCTGTTGATTGGAACCAGTGCCCCCAAATTATTGGAACCTTGGGAGGTCATCAACAGCCACAGGAATGGCCCGTATGCTATTAAAACTGTGCTGGGATGGGTCGTTAATGGCCCACTGAATGGAAACAGTGGTGCGCCGGAGGAGGAGCTTCCCTCAGCTATGGTGAACAGGATTTCTGTGTGCAAACTGGAAGAAATGCTGACCAGTCAGTACCACCAGGAGTTCAACGAAAGGAAACTGGATGAGAAGGAAATGTCCAGAGAAGACCTCAAGTTTCTTGAAACAATTGAACATTCTGCAGTGCTTCAGAATGGAAAATATTGTTTGAAACTGCCCTTTAGGAAAAAGGAAGTCTACTTGCCCAACAACTTTGCAGTGGCTAGGTAAAGGGTCTAGGGTTTGAAGAAAAGGTTTCTTCACAACAAGTGCTTCCACCAGGAGTATGCAGGCTACATGAAGGAGCTTATTAGTAAAGGATATGCAGAGCAAGTAACTGAGCAATAACTGCATTGTGAGAGTGGGAAGGTGTGGTATATCCCTCACCATGGTGTCCACCACCCAAGGAAAGGATCCCTGCGTGTGGTGTTCGACTGTGGAGCCACTTGTTGTGACAAAAAAGCTCAGAAAAATAGGCCAGTAAGGTCTGGGCTTAGAGCCACAACACCCTAAAAACCTTAATAAAAAAACACTGTTATCACTTGTATATTTTCAAAGTTCAAAACCATCAAAAAGAAGAATCAGGCAAAGTCTGGAAAAATCACTGGAGGAGCAACAAAGTTCTGCCACACAAAGTTTATTGATCTCTCTAGGTAGAAAAATCAACAAGCTTGAGTCAAACCCAGGTTTAGACTGAAGAAAGAGGTGCAAAACACCTTGTTATATACTGTTTAGGAGGCTCTAGGAGCCTCCTCCCACTTTGAACATTTTGGCTCACAATCAAACATATTTGTGTATTAAATTTTACCTTATGGAATCATAATGACATTCATTTTCTTAGCAAATTGCTACTTCCCTTAGGTTTGCATACATCAATCTTATATTTTTTTTTAAATAATTAAATGACAAAACAGATCAATGTTACACATGAAACAAAACACCTGATCTGACAATTACGCTGTGTGAGGAGCACCAAGGGCTGGAAAGTACCTACAAGGTCTTTAGGTGACAGTGATTGATGTTATGGTTTGATCTATCTTTATCACTACCCTGTGAAACTCCCAACAGTACACTACTTCAGAATGGAGCGTTCTTTTAATGAGGCCTCCAACAGTACTCTGTTTAAGAATGGAGTGTTTTTTTTATATATTACGGAGAGAGGACTTTGTGCTGGATGGGCATCATGTTGAAGATTACATCATGTTGAAAATTATGCCACTACACACTTTTCAAGGAGCTTCATTGAATGCTTGGCAAGGCCAGAGTGACACCATTGAAGGCCGTGACAATTCCTTGCCTTGAGTTGACGGCAGCTGTCCTTGCCGTCAGAGTGGACTCGATGCTGAAGGCGGAGTTGAACATCAAGTTGGAGGATTCAGTATTTTGGACTGACAGCACTTCAGTATTGAAGTACCTGAACAATGAAGACAGGCGCTTTCACACATTTGTCGCCAACAGAATCTTAATCATCAGAGAAATGTCTGAACCCTCACAGTGGAGACATGTCAGTTCTAAAGACAATCCAGCTGATGATGCGTCCAGAGGAATGAAAGTCTCTGATTTTCTGAAAAGCAGCAGGTGGTTGGAAGGTCCAGCATTTCTGTGGAAAAATGAAGAGGATTGGCCCAAGACTGTGTTGGATGTTGCACTGGATGCTAACGATAAGGAAGTCAGAAGGGAGGCCATTTGAATGACCGACCGATTACCAAGCCCTCGGAGGATCCCAATGACTTGGAACCACTCACACCCAATCATCTTCTTCTCCTCAAGGGTAAACCATCTTTGCCACCTGGAGTGTTTGGACCTGATGACCAGTATGTGAGAAGGCGATGGAGGCAGGTGCAGTACCTCGCAGATCTTTTTTGGAAGAGGTGGATTTTGGAGTATTTGCCCTTGCTTCAAGAGAGACAAAAATGGAACCAAAGGAAAAGGAGTTTGACTGCTGGAGACATCGTGGTGGTTATGGATTCTTCAGCTCCTCATGGTTCATGGCCACTTGGCAGGGTTCTGGAGGTTTTTTCAGACAAACATGGACTTGTTCGTTCTGTGAGATTACAGACAAAATCCAGCATCATTGAATGACCAGTGACAAAACTTTGCTTAGTGCATAGAGAATAGATATACAACATACAACATAATTTGACTCCTTTTGTTATATGTGTGAATTGTTATTTCTGCTGGCCATTAACAATTAGGGGCCGGTGTGTAGGAGCCAAATATGTTGGTGAAATATTTCAAGGGTTCACTTGTAGTTCACTGTTTTGAACATGGGGTGTCGCTGTACCTTTGTAATGCTCAGGTGTAAAGGTAGCTGGGTTACTGTTGTTGTCAGGTGTTTGACCCGGAAGGGCAAAGGGTTTTTGACCGCTAAGGCGCAAAATGTTTGTCACGCCGTAGCTGAATGTTTGGTCTTTTCTTTTTTGAAACAACAATGGACATCGTTCACGATTGCATGAGGGAAATAAATTATTTTTGCTGCAATGAAGAATGACCTGTGGATTAATTCAAGGAACGGCACAGCGTATGGTTATAAAACAAAGAGTCGAGCACGTCAGCCAGGTCACTCCGGGTTAAACGTCTCAGGGGCTAAGTAATAGGCTAGCTTCTACACTCGTCTTTGTGGGGAGGTTGAGGCTGAAGGGAATATCTCTTCAGGGTGTGCACTACCACCGTCGACCCCGAGTCCAGAAACCCTCAGACAAGCAATCCCACTTCTGACACCAAAATGTGGTGGAAAATCTGAAAATGAAGACAGACACCATGACGAAAATTGTCTGGTGTTTGATGTGGTGTTTCAATAGAGCTTTGCAAAGGACCAGTACACAGTCACACGGAAAGTGTAAAAGGAACTGATAATGAGTCAAGAATGTAAATCTGTCTTATAGGGTTAGGAGATGAAGGAGGTTGGGTCAGGATGGACCTGAAGTGCTTAGTGGGAGAGTCAGGATGTGATTGTGTTATCAGAAGTTGTTGTTCCAAAGGGAGAACAGCTGTGTGTTCAAGGACAAGTAACCAATTAGTGCCTGACAATACATGAGAAGTAACTATGAGGAACAACAGGGACCAGTTCAGCATATAATTTTCCCAGTATAGCATACACCACATTTGTGACCTGCAGTGAGATTAAATCTCTAATTGGATGGCCCTTTCCTGAGGCTCCGTTAAAAATAAAAGGTAAATGGTTGAGCCGCCACGGATCGTCACCTGACCTCTTCTTATCCAGTGCTGTATGCACCAATAATTATTCAGCACACCTATATGATCCAAAATCACACAAACAATAAAACCCTTTATGTGGGGGGGGGGGGGGGGTTATGGAAGAAAAAAACTTTATCCTCTTAAAAAAACAAATATATCCCTAAAATATAAATGCAAAGAAAAGAAATTATTACTAAAAAATATTAGAATAAATGTGTAAAAAAAAACAACAAAAAATTAACTAATGGAGACTAATTCCTAATAGAAAAAACCTTCAGTATTAATTAAAATTTATAAAAGAAGGGAAAAAAGAAGGAAAAGAGGATAGAAAAGCATGTCCTACTGTGTCAGGGTAGCTGTTTGATGAGAAAGAGCAAAAGTCAAATAACTGGTTACTGATAGCTTGGCTTAGGGCTGCGCGGTATACACGGTATGACGGTATGACCGTAGAAACGGTATAAATTTGGCCACGGTAGAGATTTGTGCTATGCCGTCATACCGTCGATGACCTCATCGCACCTGCCTCTGTGTGAAAATGGCCGCAAGCAAAGTAACGGCGGAGAAGGAGGGGCTGGTAAAAAAAAAAAAAAAAACGGTGCTACATCCATGATTTGGACATGGTTCGGGTTTAAAAAGTCGGCTGTTGAGCAGAAAAATGTCATCTGCAAGATGTGTGTCCGAGTCCTGACCCACACGCCGTCCTATACGGACCCGGACCTATAACCAATAAATTATTAATAGATTTTATTTTTTTACGGGACGCTTCTATTTTAACTGGCATACCTTTTCTAGTCTTTCCGCCGCTGGTTTAGCTGATCAGGAGACGCACAGACCAACTGCAGAGAAGCTGCGTGTGGAGGAGACTGTTGTTAATGACGGAGTTTATTACAACAGTCAAAACTAACGTGATGATATCGACACCAACCAGATGCACCTATAAAATTAAACAACCATATAAGGAGGCCTACGTAAAACAGGAGAGTCTGTGTTTCTCTGTGAGAAACTTTCAGACCTTCTCACAGCAGAGTGAACAGGTGAGGGAGGGGAGGAGGGCAGACTGATCACTAATCAATCACTGATACCGTCGTCATCTTGGACTGATTAAAAAATAAAAATGCCAAAGTTGGTGACAAACCAAACCTGGGTGTCCACACAAATAAAGTCTTTGTGTGAAACACTGCAGAGTTTAACATTGTGCTGTTTACAGACAGTCTGCTGTCTGTAGTTTGATAGAGACAGAGAGGGTCGTGTCTAGAAGGGAACCCTAGACCCGCGAAAGATCGCGCGAGTTTGAAACACTGATCACTGACCTGCTGTGATGGAAAAAATACTCACATTCTTTACTTTGGTATTTTTTTTTACAGATTTTTACAGGATTACAGAACCTTTTCACGGTTTTTGCCATTTGTCTTATAGAAAACCTCTCTTACTTGAAGTACTGTTTACAATATCCACTTTTTTTGTAAGAATTTTTGTACTTCTGAGGCACTATCCTTACTTCTATTGTTCTTCTGCACAATAAATGCTCAAAAATTACATTATATCTTTGCTGTTGTTGTTGTTTTACAAAACCCATTCAGAAACACTTCCATAAGTTTTACACCGCAACATTTATACCGCGATATATACCGTTACCGTAAAGGGATTCAATTTATACCGTGATATGAATTTTGGGTCATACTGCCCAGCCCTAGCTTGGCTCCATCTGCTGGACAAAAAGAGTCACTGCACGGCCTATCAAGTGAACGGTCAAACAATTCAGCAGCACATGGAGAGTCAGTTTACAGCCTCTGCAAAGCCTCTAAAGCAATAGTAAAATAAAATATCATAATTATTTTCTAAAAGAGAGTCACAAAAGATGAAATTAGTCCAGAGAAGTTGAATTTTGTTATGATACATACTGAAGTAGTGTAGTAGTTGTATCAACGTCTATATCAGGGGGGTGTCAAACTCTTTTTAGTTCAGGGGCCACATACAGACAAATCTGATCTCAAGTGGGCTGGACCAGTAAAATTAAAGCATAATCTATCAATTATTCTGGCAATTAATTGAGTAATCAGATAAGAAATATTGCGTGGTGTGCATTTTTTTTCTATTACATTACTTTTGCTTTATTTAAGAACAATGGTAATATACAAAAGAGAAGATAAGACAGGTCTATTAAATGAACAACTATAAATTACTAAAGTAAAAATACTCAGTAAAGTAACTTTACTTTTACTGTAGATTTGCTTTTACTGTTTTTACTTTACTTTCTACTCTTTTTCCAAGTACAAAGGTAAAAGTAAAGGTAGTAATGTCTGCAGAAACCACGAACAGAAGATGCAACTAACTCTTTTAACTAAAACAGTCACCAGAATGTTTTGTTCACATGTTAAAATCACAACATTTTTCTTCTGGAGCAGGACACTCCCAGACCCCCAGGGGACAGGGGCCTGGTTTACCAACATGCCACCTTTTTCTCCTCTTATGAGTTTGCAGGTCTGTATTTAGTCATCCAAAAATACCAATATGAATACCATTAAAGTTACAACAACAGCAATAAAAATGTTGATTTTTCAAAAAAGGAAACAATAACATGCAAAATTTTTAAATTGTAATTCAGTAAAAACACTAATACCACAATGTAAAAATACCTAAGTAAAGAATCTGAGTATTTTTTTCCATCACAGCAGGTCAGTGATCAGTGTTTCAGTGAATAGTGTTTTATTTATGGCAGCCCGCCACATTAAAAACATCGACACCAAGATATGATTTTCTATTTTTGGAGCTGTGCACCTTTTTCGGTCGTGTCTAGAAGCTCTAACTCTTTATTTGCACAGTTCTCGCAAGATTTGTGTTCGTTATTTCTACTAAAATAATCAAACTCGCACAATCTTTCGCAGGTCTAGGGTTCCCTTCTAGACACGACCCTCTCTGTCTCTCTGTCAAACTACAGACAGCAGACTGTCTGTAAACAGCACGATGTTTCACTCTGCAGTGTTTCACACAAAGACTTTATTTGTGTGGACACCCAGGTTTGATTTGTCACCAATTTTGGCATTTTTATTTTTTAATCAGTCCGAGATGACGACGGTATCAGTGATTGATTACATCAATGTGCCCTCCTCCCCTCCCTCACCTGTTCACTCTGCTGTGAGAAGATCTCAAAGTTTCTCACAGAGAAACACAGACTCTCCCGTTTTACGTATAGGCCTCCTCATACGGTTGTTTAATTTTATAAGTGCATCTGGTTGGTGTCAATGTCATTAACCATCACGTTAGTTTTGACTGTTGTAATAAACTTTGTCATTAACAACAGTCTCCTCCACACGCGGCTTCTCTGCAGTTGGTCTGTGCGTTTCCTGATCAGCTAAACCAGCGCCGGAAAGACTAGAATAGTTGCGCCAGTTAAAATAGAAGCGTCCCGTCAAAATTTTAAATCTATTAAGAATTTATTGGTTATAGGTCCAGGTCCATATAGGACGGCGTGTGGGTCAGGACTCGGACCGCGGTCCGCCTGTTAGGGACCCCTACTATATAGGATACTTATAGATGGTCTGGGTCCATCTGAAGATTAGCAATGAATGTTGAGTAAAAAGCACATAGCTGCACTGCCTTTTCCTGTCCCTGAGAGGAGAGGAGAGGAGAGGAGAGGAGAGGAGAGGAAACTTTAGCGCCATGTCTGGAAATCAGCAGTTTTCAGAGTCATGGTGTAACACTATAGTGTTCATGACTGACAGAAAAACACAGTCACATACCAGGTACAGGTCAGGTATATTTGTCGTAGCCTCTCAGTGTGGCTTAGCTGTGCAAAGCACACTCAAGTGTTGCTGTCGGTACCGCACTGCTTCGTTGACATGTGTCCTACTTCATGTTTGGTCAAGACATGTAGCTGCACTACCTGTTCCTGTCCCTTGGTCCATGTGGCTCTGGTTATGTGACGAGAGGAGAGGACACTATAAGATTGATGATGTAGACGGCCAACACAAACAACCCACAGTTATTTGTTGTCTGGAAATCAACAGTTTTCAGAGTCATGCTGTAACACTACAGTGTTTATGACTGAAAGAAAAACACAGTCGCATACGAGGTACAGGTCAGGCAGTTGGCAGGTGTATTCATCGTAGCCTCTCAGTGTGGCTTAGCTGTGCAAAGCACTGTCAAATGTTGCTGGAGCCCTCCTTGATTTCTGTTTGTTGTTCATGAAGGACACAAGCACACAAACATAAAAAAAGGATATGACAGTTGGCATATACCATAACAGTCTGTGGTTTTGCACATGTACATCACAGAAATCTCTGTTTAACACTTGAGTGTCAGAGCAAAACAGAAGGAGCAGTGACTGAACCTTTAAATGTTTTCCCATTATAACTATTGCTCATACTAATGGTATGCACAATCTATGAACTGTAAAGTTGACTTACAGCATGTTTGACTTCAGCTCAAGATGACTGCTGATGTTGCTTGTTGCTTCATTGACGTGTGTCCAACTTCACATCTTGTCAGAGCCTTGTGAGAGGAAGAGAAAAATGTTACACCATTGATGCATTTAAAAAAAGGCACAATACAGACAGTGTACATTACATGCTTATATACCACTAATACACAATAAAAAAGAGACACATATCATGCATGGGAGTAGGCTGTTCTTATTTACCTGGCACAGGTCGATTTATAGAGCAGATAGTAGTGGTGTGTTCCTGTGAGTTTTGTCTCTCCATCTCTGGAACATGTTTGTTTCCAGTTAAGAACAAGTGCACAAACACAGATCAACACTCATTTACATGTTTACCTCTGCAAATGAAAATAATTTAAAAAAAATTTCAAGATGTTGTAAGTTATGTATATTAATTATTTCATGTTTATAGATCAGTGGAAGAGAGAGATGACATTAACCAATGATGTACGTGGTCAGAATTTACTGTGTCCATAAGTATAACTATAAGTTATTGGCAGCATTCAAAGAATCAAAGAAAACAAACATAGTTACCCACCAGGTCCAGGTCGTGCTCCAGGTTAAATAATGGTGAAGCAGTGACCTCTTGGTGTGCCGACTCCCACTCCCAGGTACATGGATGCTTTAGGTTAGCGGTGAGGACAGCAGTGGCGGGTTGCTGGACTCCATTTCCTCATGCACTGTGCTGCACTGTGTCCAGGGGTGTATTCTAGGTTTAGTGAAAAATCTCAGTTAGTTAATCTTGACATAAGTAAAACTCTGGATTAACAGTGGGCCATTTACAATGGAAAATAATTATTTTCTAGGTGGACCTTATTCAGGTGGCTAAAATATGTTTTATAACTGACCCTGTCCACAGTAGTACACTGCTAGCTTCCCTAATGGTGCTCCTCTCTGCTTGTCCCAATTGGTGGTGTGCTGACTCAAATTCACTGTAGTTAATACACTGACTATAGATAAGGTCCTCACATAGCCCCACTTCAAATAAGCTGAATGATCCCTTTAAAAGCTATTAAAATTGTTTTAAAGGCACTTGGCTTTTTTGTTTACCAACAAATAGTATATCAACATGTTTTGTGAGAAAATGCAGTTTAAGCCTCCCGACCTTAACATGGCATTAGACTAACTTATGCAACTTCAACAAAGCATGACATTAGACTAACTAATTAGCAGACTGACATAAAAGAAACATTTACACTTTTTAAGTCTGCCTTTATTTACTTCAACTGCAGTAGGATGAATTTATTACAGTAAAACAATTAAATTTATTAAAGGGATGCTTCAGCATCATGTTCACTGTAAATGCTGTAGTGTAAGTGTCATTCAGTGTGCCTGATGTACAATTCACATAGGCATCACTAACTATAGCCAGAAAATTTCGCACAAAACTTTGAGTGTGCCTTATGCTCACTGCCAACTAGTATTTCCACCATAGTGCCAGCAGTAATAATAGCACTAAATGTATCATTGAAGTTGTGCATGTGTGCTGTTGTGCCGTACAAGGATTACCAACAAAGGTCCACACGTTTTTTGTTAACTTTGGGGCCCGTATGTAACCATAAAAGCCTGAGACCACATGTTGGCTCCCAAGAGAACAAGTCAGTGGCCCTCGCGTGACGCAGCCTGCAGCATCACCGCCGCCATCTTGCTACGTCTCATCCCCCCCCCCCCCCCCCCCCCCCCATTCTTTCACACACCGAATTCATAATTAATATTATTAATTATGAATTATTGCCAATGATCTTATGTAGCTATTACACTATTGTGCATGTTTGTATGTGTATGGGTGAGTGTGTGCATGTCCGTGTGTCTTGCTTACACATTGGATGCATGTTCACTCATAGCTGCTGGCCATAGCAGCCATTGAATATCTAGCTCTAAGGCTAATAGCCATCACTGCCTACTGCCATTTTTATTGTCAGCCATTTTGTTCTTCTCTCACTTACACCCCTTCTCAGATTCAGACTTCAGTGTTCTCTCAACATACACAAATTGTACATCAGATTGTAGGAAAAGCTGTGCCGGTAGCAACATGTGACCACAGAAACAAAAGGACTTATAGTTTTGGCTCAGCAAGGTCAAAAAGGACAAGTTTTCCAACCAACTGCCCCATTCACTCCCATATTAACTCAGATTAAGACCTTCAGGAGACAAGCAGATGACCCCAGTTCTTTAAATCGTTGGTGTGACCACATATTTGGCACCACAAGAATAAAATTTACATGGCTGTGTTCGCAGTCTTCTCTTCTCACTCAACATGTGTTTGGTTTGGCTGTGGGACTTAGTGTCTGTCACTCAGAGGCAGTAGTTCGAGAGGCAGATTTTCATCAAATGCATGTCTTGCCTACACAGTGGATACATGTCCACCCACAGTTGCTGGGCAGAAATTGTCAAAGCTGATTGTGATTGGTTTAACTGAATGTCTGGCTCTAAGTCTAATATACATGGCTGCCTACTACCACTGTTCTTCTGTCCCATTTAAGGCAGCTAAACACAGTCCACAGTCAAATAATGTACTCTGTTGTTACTTTGAGTTCAGATTTTACTTCACTCACCACTCAAGCGCAGCCTCCAAACGTATTTCTCTTTGCCTAGAAACAATATATTAGTCTCATCTTATGTATCTCAGTTTATCTGTGTGTATGTCTACTCAACACCATCTATGCAGCACCAGTTATGACTGTTTTTATCCATAGGTTTGCAAGAAAGTACATTCATATTAAATATTCAAATTCTAGGCACTTCTACACACACTACATTAAGCAAAAGTTCACACATAACCAACAATCTTTACGTAATAAAGCTATCAGCTAATAATTGTCAAATAAAAACACAATCACATGAGACATAATTAAACATAAACACAACAATTAGCCTATATATACCTTAGCTGACTTAATGCTTAAGTATACTGAATATAAGATTCAGTCTTTCCCTCAAGATGCCCTTTGCTTTATTTATTTATTTTATTTAATATTTATTGTCACACTGTCTCTCCTCCTCTCTCTCACCTGTGGTTTGTGCTTTACTGAAGCTAGGGCTACATTCATACACACAGAGGAACGGGGGGAGACAGGCGCTTGTTACTGCAGATATGTTACTGCAGCTAACAGGCAGCACCAAGTTAGCTAGCTCAACTGTCATGACAAGAAATTTGCTCTTCGCTCATCGCCAGGTAGGGCACAGAGGCGCTGAGCAGACGCGGAAGAGCTCAGGTATACGTCATCGAGATGTGCGAGCTATTCACCGTTGCTAGGCAACACCAAACGCTACTTGTCACTCCAGAAAGAAAAGGACGAGGAGGAAAAAGCAGACTCCCCTTCTGCAAAAACTAACCACAGCTCTATGTAACAACATGATAGGATTTACTGTTGCTGAGCTAAAGGACAGTTTATATAGCTACGAAGCACTGATCCTGTCACTGTGTCTGCCTGGAATAGCGAACGTACACAAACAGCTAAACTAATGTTAGCATTGTATTTAGCTTAACGGTAGCTCATAAACTGCCTAATCACAAGCCTGGTAGCCCGATCTGACTACTGACATTTCGCCAAGCAATACTCTTCCTGCCGAGATCGTGGTATCATGTGTTATACAGTTCGGGGAACTCGGAAACACAGAGAATGAGTTTTTCTTCCATTTTCTCTCCCTCCTCTATATGTATGTGTCGCTTTTGGCTACGTCACATTCAGCTGTTATCTCATTGGTTGCGCTTTGAAAGGTCAGCGGCAAACGAGGTCAAAGTTGAACTTTGGGCGCAGCGCTGAGCGGCACATCCCAGCGGTGCGCCATGCCAAGGGTAGCGGTGCCGCTAGGTCGGGCACCACCGCTCTGTCCATAGGAAAATATGGGACAGCCAGTGCAAAGCGTTTTTACCGTTGATCATGTGTAGGGGTTTTTAAACCGCCGGATTTCGACACACCTTTATTTTTTTTTCCAATGTATTGCATTATGCACATTATATGGCTACATTATTAGTACCATTTGTATGATGTAGTTTATGTGGCTGTAGAATGATCGAGGGAAGGCTTTCTCCGTTTTATCAGCTTTATTCTCAGCTCTCACTAACACATCTCAACATACAGCGAGCAGTGGGGTCTCGCAACTAACCGCCAAAAAATACATGCCCCCCGTAAAACATCACTGCCGTAAACTGCTGTAAACTGTCGTTAACTGTCAACATTACTTCACATCTGAAACCATCCATTTATGACATCTCCCCCTTTTTTTTTTCTAATAACACAACATGTGCAATGACAGTCAACAAACCTTGACAACAATTTCTCAGTCAGAAAATTAACCTCTCTTTCATAAACATAAAGTGCATCTTAGCTTAGTAACGTTACCTCTCTAGCAAACATATTCACCTTTTAAACATTTCTCCCATAACTCTAAGAGGTCTGTAAACAACTTAAAAGTGCAATTGGCTGCAATAATGTCTTCCTGAACTGTAACATTAGCATTAGTGTCACACTTAACTTGCACAGACACTGCAATATTTGTGATATCACTTTCATTTCTGAAGGTCCAATGAGAAAAAAGGTCTGTCTACAGATCCAGTCTGTCGACAGGTTTGCACACCCGTTCAGCCCTGGTGCGAAACTGTCCTGGTGCCCGTGTAGGGGTGTGAACAAGGGTCATGACCTCACTTGAGGTAGGAGGAAAGGTCTCTGGGGTGACAACTGAATCAGAGCTCTCTCCTGCACTCACGGCTGGTGTAGGCGGGGTGTCATGCGCAGGTGGCGAGGATATACCTGCCCGAAGATGTCGACGATTCCGCCGAAACACCGCCCCTTGTGGTGTTTTGATGAGGTAAGACCTTGGAGTAACACTTTCCTTAGAAACGACTGCTGGTGTCGCCCAGGCCTTTTCCTGATCTAGCTTAGTGAAGACCGCATCTCCTGGTTGAAGTGGTGGAAGAGGTCTGGCACCATGGCGGCGGTTGAAATAGAAAGCCTGTTTCGCCTTCTCACGAGCGTCTTTCTGTTCAACAGTCTTTTTGTTAGGCCATTTAGGCCGAAGGTTTTTCTCAAGTGTTGGGAGTGTTGTTCGGATCTTTCTCCCCATTAAGAGTTCTGCTGGGCTGACTCCTGTGGTGGTACAGTGAGTAGATCTATAGCACATTAGGGCTAGTAGCAGGTCCTCCTGGCGGAGGATTCTCTTGGCAGTCTGTACTGCTCTCTCTGCATGGCCGTTCCCTTGAGGATGGTGAGGACTCGACGTGATGTGCCTGAAGCCCAGCTCTCTTGTCAGCTCTTGGAATTCTGCACTGGAGAATTGGGGACCATTGTTGCTCACAACTTCGTCCGGGATTCCAAACCTAGCAAAGGTTGCTTTAAGTCTCTGAATAACCTGAGAGCTGGTAGCGGACGGCAGGTGTAGCACCTCCAGGAACCGTGAGTAGTAGTCTGATATGACAAGGTAATTGTTTTTGTTGTGTTCACAGAGGTCGAGGGCTATTCGTTTCCATGGATGATCAGGCAGAGGTGTGGAGATGAGTGGCTCTCTCTGCTGCGTTCGCTTTTGTCGTTGGCAGGTGTGACACGACATCACTGTGTGTTTCAGTTCTGCAGAAAGTCCTGGCCACCAGACTGATGAATTTGCCCTGTCTCTACACTTTGTCAGCCCCTGATGTCCATCATGTATTCTCTTTAAGATGTCCGCTCTCAGCGACTGTGGAATGATGATCCTGTTCCCGCATATGAGCAACCCATCAGCCTCTGAGAGTTCACTTTTGACTGTCATGTATGCTCTGACCTCCTGTGGCACGTTTCCACTGTATTCCGGCCATCCTCTTCTAACATGTTTGATGACTGACTGTAGTTCATGATCAGCTGCAGTGGCCATTTTGATGCTCTCCATTCTGCTCGGTGATGCTGGTGTGCCCTGTATCACTGTGGCCACATAACACTCCACATCACTGTGTGTATCTGTCACTTCTTTTGTGTATGACTGTGGGCTTCGGGAAAGAGTATCTGCTATGAGGAGGGTTTTTCCTGGCATGTATTCAGCCTTTGGTTTGTACCTCACGAGCCGCATCAAAAGGCGTTGACATCTTAAAGGGACATTGTCAACACTCCGGTTGTTGATAAGTGGCACTAACGGCTTGTGATCGGTCTCGAGTTTGAACTCATCCAGGCCACATAGATACTTGTCAAACTTTTCACACGCCCACACGCCAGCTAGGCACTCCTTTTCTATCTGGGCATAGCGTGTTTCGGCCTCAGATAAACGCCTGGAGCAGTAAGCTATCGGCTTCCACTCTTCTCCATGGAGTTGGAGCAGTACAGCTCCCAGTCCAAAACTGCTGGCGTCGGCAGACACACCTGTGGGCCGTGTGATATCATAAAAGGCGAGAACTGGGGCCTTGGTCAGCATCATTTTAATGGCCTCAAAAGCTGATTGCTGAGAGTGTCCCCAGGACCAGACGTTCTTGCTCTTCAGGAGCTCATACAGTGGTCGGCCTACTGTTGTAAGAGTTGGGACGAACCTCCCAAGGTAGTTCACCATACCCAGGACTCTTTTGAGGTCCTACACATTTTCAGGTGGCGGTAGCTGGCTTATGGCCTCAACTTTGTCGGGGTCGGGCCTGACCCCTGATTGGTCAATAAGATGACCCAGGAAGCGTAGTTGGCTCTGTCGGAGGGAGCATTTCTCTCTGTTGAGTTTTAGACCTGCTGACTCGACGCGCTGGAGCACCTTCTCAAGCCGCGCATCATGTTGCTCCATTGAAGTCCCATACACTAAGATGTCGTCCATGAAGACTTGCACGCCTTCCAGTCCTTCAAGAGTCTCGAGCATCTTCCGCTGGAAGATCTCCGGTGCACTGGTTATGCCAAAAGGTAGTCTTTTAAAGCAGTACCTGCCAAACGGCGTAATAAATGTTGTCAGTTTGCAGCTGTTTGGATGCAGTGGAATCTGCCAAAATCCACTGGCAGCGTCCAGGGAAGAAAACACAGTCGCACCGCTCAACTTGGCTGTTATCTCATCTGGGACTGGCAGGATGTAATGCTCCCTTTTAACTGACTTATTCAGTTTTGTCAGATCCACACAGATCCTGGCTTTGCCTGTGTTCTTTTTCAAAACTGGGACCATGGATGCACACCATTCAGTGGGTTGGGTCACCTGCTCGATGATCCCGTTGTCCTCCATCCTTTTGAGTTCGTCCTTTACTTTCTGAAGCATGGGAAAGGACTTAAAGTGTGACTCTTGAATAAATGCAACATCGGCCTTATTGTGTTTTGCAGGACTTCCACAACCTTTTATATTCCAGCTGATAATTGTAACATAATTTCTAGCCATTTAAAGTCCTATGACAATAAACAAAAACACAATGCCCTGAGAGAAAAAAAACAAACAAACAAGGTCCGTGGGGTCCTCCCAACTGCTCGTTGCTAATGACAGCCTGTGTAAGCCGACCCACCCGCATCACATTCTCTCATGATCTACCTGTCCCTTGATCCTCAGTCCAGTTGAAAATAAATATGTATCCCGTACATGTTTCAAGCGTTGTTGCAATTCTGGTTGATAAAGTGTTCAGCCTCCTCCATGCTTGTAAAACGATGGCTCTTGCCCTTCCATGTGAATCTCAGCGTGGCGGGGAAGGCCAGTGTGTATCTCACATTGCGTTGCTGTAGTGCCTTCTTCGTGGTCAGGAACTCCTTCCTCTTCTCCGCTAACTCCTTGGTTAGATCAAGAAATATCGACAGCCTTTGTCCATCCCATTTCACTCCTCATGTCTTGGCTGCAGCTCTCAATACCTTCTCACAGGCGGACTGCCCCAGAAAGCGGATCAATATGGGTCTGGGCAGCTGGTCCTCATTCGGCATCGGGGCTAGCATTCGGTGCATTTGTTCAATTTCAAACTCTGCCTCAGGGTTTATCCCTAGCCCTTCGCTCAGAACTTTTTTGACACATTCCTCCAAAGTGCCATTTGTCCCGTATGTCTCCACCAGTCTCACCAATCTTATGTTGTTTCTTTTGCAGTGATTCTCCAGGATTTGCACACGGTCCCATAGCATATCCACCTTTTTCCCCATGGTACTAGTGTTTGTCACAAGGCCCTCAGTCGTGTCCTCCAGCTGGGAGATTCACTCCTCCGCCTCCTCCACTCGTACCTGTAGCCCGCTGACAGAGTTTTTCAGCTCAGTGGTGGTTTCTTTAATGGTCACTACATCAGCAGCTACTTCTGTCAGTTTAGCACTCAGTTTGGTTATTTCAGCAAAAATTTTTTCGATACTTATTTTCTGTTCTGCAGCTTCGTCGGGAGACTTGTCCTCATTAGCAGCTAGCTTGTTCCGAGTAGCTATGTGGCCCATATCCTTGAAAGATTTCGACGTTGACGCCATTTCTCACCGCCAAAAATGTAGTCAAAGTACTAAGAACTTTTTTGGGATAAAGTCTATCAATATTTAGCTCAAGGTAGGCAGATAAATATGGATTAAACAATTAAATTAGTAGTGAGTGGTCTGAGCCCTCCTACAGTGCTGCCATCCTGCTCAGCATACCCACATGACTCCTCATTTTCATTTATTTCTAGGGATAACCTAATCAGCATTTCTGTAAATGTGGCAGTGTTAGACAGACAGCTGGCTAAATTTCAACTGCAGGTGAGAAGTTTTGAAACCTATGAAGTGTATTTTTTGGCCACTTGGGCTGTGTTGATTATATATATGACAGCCACCCCACACTAGAGCTGTAACATGTAATTGGTTAATAGATAATTAATCCACTTTCAAAATAATCACCAATAATTCTGATAATTGATTAATCACTGTGAGTCATTTTTAAAGAAAAAAGTCTCAATACTCTGTTTTTAGATCCTCAAATGTGAATATTTTCTGTTTTTTTTAGTCCTCTATGACAGTAAACTGAATATATCTAGTTTGTGGACAAAAGAAGACATTTGAGGACGTCATCTTGGGCTTCAAGAAACGCTAATCAAGTGATTTTCACACTTTTTTTTTTTACATTTTATAGTCCAACCAACTGATTGATTAATCAATACATTAATTCTGAAATAATAAATTATGAAATATTCAAAATAATTGTTAGTAGCAGCACCACCCCAAACAAATCAATGTCATTAGTCCAGGAGTGGCACAATTACTTTCTCTGCAATCAAGAGCACTAAACAGTAGAATGAAAACAGATCTATCGGACTTGTGTATACAGCATTTTTAAGGCAATCAACCATGATCAAAATTCTTTGCTCACCTTAGTTTCCATTGTTTTCACTGGATGCGATTAGTGCATTGTCTTTCTGAGCCACAGCCAGATCTTGGGGTGCATCACTGGGACTCTGGTTCACTACCAGCCTATAAGGATCTGTCACTGTAGAAGGTGATGTGGTGATCAACCTCACCAGATTGTTGATGCATCCCAAAAGACTGACCAACACTTTTAAATTCACTTAGAGCTGCAAATTAGAGCTGCAAACCACAGCTGCAGACTCAAGAATGACTTGATGACACAATTTCGGAACTCAAGATCTAAACAAGATTAGTGGATTCTGAAAAGGAATAGTGAACTTTAGTGGCTCACTCAGTTACAGCATGGTCTGCGACATGAATATGTTATTGTCCATGTTGACAACTGTTTAGCTCATCTTGTTCAGATTGCTAATGTAGTCTACCGGCTTTCAGTACACATTGAACTTGTTTATGTAATAAATTTGCATTGAACCATTGTTAAAAAGATACGTAGTGTTCATAAGCTGTTATGTGACAATTTTAAAGATCTTGTTTTTAAAGGTACACTTATAGTTTTGGGAAAGAATTTTGAATCAAAAAAGAATATTCACGGATACATACATGGCTGACTGAATTAATAATTAATTGCAGAATAAACAAATTGTCCTCAAAGAGCATAATTTTCATATTGTTTCTTTTTTTGCAGGGACCCAACTTTCTGGCTTCAGACAGTGTTTTAGGGACCTCATTTCCCTCTTAGGATCCCTTATTTATTCAGTTATGAAAATATATCAATATTTGCGTTTGTATTATTACTTTTGTGAGTTTGAATTTCTTTTCCAAAACTGCATAATGTGCCTTTATAGTTGCTAGGTTTACACTAAATGGTCAGAAGTATGCCACACAGTACCTTCATAACTGTTAAGAGGATGGTTCATTCGAAGTGTGTTTGTATAAGGTACTTATCCATAGTCAGTGTATTGCCCACAGTAGATGTTAGTTGCCTGCTTCTGGTTTGGAGAAGCAGGAGGAGTACCGATGTAGATGAGCTAAACAGTGTACTGCTTTAGACAGGGTTAGCAGCAAAACATTTTAACCACTTGAAAGTGTTCTTCCCAACAAAAAAGTATTTAACTTTATGCAATATTTCAAATATTTTCACTGCTTTAGCTTCCTGTCAGCCAGCCGTTCCAACAGGATCTCGCCTTCATACAAGCCAAATATCATATCTCAAAAGCCACCCGAGTCTTAGCAGAAGCACTAATTACTTAATACATGGTTGGTTTGGAGAGAGCGATATTTAGCTTATATAACAGCAGTATACCATGAGAAAAGGCTGCCTGGTAGCAAAGTGAAGCTGAGAAAATATTCAAAATATAATGTACATTTAAACTGATACAAATTTTTGTATGTGGTTAAAATATGTTATCTGTTGTTGCTGACCCTTTCCTCAACAGTGCATTGCTACACTTCTGTGCTGGTACGCATCTTTGCTTCTACAAAATTGGAGGCATGTCAACATCCATCGACTGCAGGTAAGTAAGTGTCTCATACAACCTAGGTTCTTTATAAACACCTGAAAAATGTTAGAAATTAGTTTTAATACAAATATGAAATATTGTAGTTAAAGGTATAGTTTTTGCACACTTTCCTGATATTGTTAGTTACATGATGTTGATAGATACTTTATTTTAAACCAGATTTCCAGAGGCTTTGAGTTGCTGCACGGTTTACAGATGGCCAAATGTGTTTCTCTGCAATTATAATTTTCTTTTAGGATTAAAAAAAAAAAATTACAGAAACTGACTGCCTCACTTTTTTGAGTACATTTCCCAGCACTCTTCCTTTATACATAAATAATATTGTATGACAGAGAAAAACATCTTTTTTTTTTTTTTTTAAGTTTTAAGTTAGTGTTTTTGAGTTACGGATAATAAGAGGGCTTACTGAACATGAAATGATGGGTTTTCATTAGGCCTGTCACAGTACGTAACAGCCAATGAAATACAAGTAATTTTTCCAACAACCAATCAAAGTACAGATGTTTTTTATTACAGCCAATCAGAATATAGGGGGATTTTACAACAGCCAATCACAATACAGGGGGATTTTCCAGCAACCAATCAGAATAAAGAGGTATTTCTCAACAGCCAATCACATTACAGTGGGATTTTACAACAGCCAATCACATTACAGTGGGATTTTACAACAGCCAATCAGAATACAGTGGGATTTTACAACAGCCAATCAGAATACAGGGGGATTTTCAAACAGCCAATCAGAATACAGGGGGATTTTACAACATCCAATCAGAATATAGGGGGATTTTACAACAGCCAATCACAATACATGGGGATTTTCCAGCAACCATTCAGAATAAAGAGGTACTTCTCAACAGCCAATCACAGTACAGTGGGATTTTCCAACAGCCAGTTACAATACAGGGGGATTTTACAACAGCCAATTAGAATACAGGGGGATTTTACAACAACCAATCACAGAACAGATGTTTTTCATGACAGCCAATCACAACACAGGGTAATTTTCAAACAACCAATCAGAATACAGGGGGATTTTACAACAACCAATCACAATAAAGGGGGATTTCCCAGCAACCAATCAGAATAAAGAGATATTTCTCAACAGCCAATCACATTAAAGTGGGATTTTACAACAGCCAATCACAATACAGGGGGATTTTACAACAGCCAATCACAGCAGAGATGTTTTTCATGACAGCCCATCACAATACAGGGTCATTTTCAAACAACCAATCAGAATGAAGGGGGATTTTGCAACAGTCAATCAGAATATAAGGGATTTTACAACAGCCAATCACAATAAAGGGGGATTTTACAGTAACCAATCAGAATAAAGAGGTATTTCTCAACAGCCAATCATATTACAGTGGGATTTTACAATAGCCAATCACAATAAAGGGGGATTTTCCAAAACAGCCAGTCACAATACGGAGTCATTTTCAAACAACCAATCAGAATGCAGGGATGTTTTGCAACGGCCAATCAGAATAAAGAGGTACTTCTCAACAGCCAATCACATTACAGGGTGATTTTCCAATAGCCAATCAGAATGCAGGGGGATTTTACAACAGCCAAACAGAATAAAGGGGGGTTTTACAACAGCCAATCAGATTGCAGGGTGATTTTACAACAGCCAATCAGAGTACAGGGGGACTTTACAACTTCCAGTCACAGCACAGATGTGTTTTTCATGACAGCCAGTCACAATATGGGGTCATTTTCAAACAACCAATCAGAATGCAGGGGTTTTTTGCAACGGCCAATCACAATAGAGGGGGATTTTGCAACAACCAATCATAATACAGGTGGAATTTCCAGCAACCAATCAGAATGAAGAGGAACTTCTCATCAGCCAATCACAATACAGGGTGATTTTACCATAGCCAATCACAGCACAGATGTTTTTCATGACAGCCAATCACAATACGGGGTCATTTTCAAACAACCAATCAGAATGCAGGGGTTTTTGCAACGGCCAATCAGAATAGAGGGGGATTTTGCAACAGCCAATCACAATAAAGGGGGATTTTCCAGCAACCAATCAGAATAAAGATGTATTTCTCAACAGCCAATCACATTAAAGTGGGATTTTACAAAAGCCAATCACAATACAGGGGGATTTTACAACAGCCAATCACAATACTGGGGGATTTTACAACAGCCAATCACAAAACAGGGGTATTTTCAAACAGCCAATCAGAATACTGGGGTATTTTACTACAGCCAATCACAATGCAGTGGGATTTTACAACAGCCAATCACAATACAGGTGGATTTTCAAACAGCCAATCACAATACAGGGGGAGTTTACAATAGCCAATCAGAATGCAGGGGGATTTTACAACAGCCAATAACAATACAGGTGGATTTTCAAACAGCCAATCACAATACAGGGGGAGTTTACAATAGCCAATCAGAATACAGGGGAATTTTACAACAGCCAATCACAATGCAGGGGGATTTTACAACAGCCAATCACAGCACAGATGTTTTTCATGACAGCCAATCACAATACAGGGTTATTTTCAATCAACCAGTCAGAATATAGGGGGATTTTCTAGCAACCAATCAGAATAAAGAAGTATTTCTCAACAGCCAATCACATTACAGTGGGATTTTACAACAGCCAATCACAATACAGGGGGATTTTCCAATAGCCAATCAGAACATTGGGCGATTTTACAACAGCCAGTCCCAATACAGGGGGAATTTCCAGTAACCAATCAGAATAAAGAGGTATTTCTCAACAGCCAATCACATTACAGTGGGATTTTACAAGAGCCAATCACAATGCAGGGGGATTTTACAACACCCAATCACAGCACAGATGTTTTTCATGACAGCCAATCACAATACGGGGTCATTTTCAAACAACCAATCAGAATGCAGGGGTTTTTGCAACGGCCAATCAGAATAGAGGGGGATTTTGCAACAGCCAATCACAATACAGGTGGAATTTCCAGCAACCAATCAGAATGAAGAGGTACTTCTCATCAGCCAATCACAATACAGGGTGATTTTACAATAGCCAATCACAGCACAGATGTTTTTCATGAAATCCAATCACAATACAAGGTCATTTTCAAACAGCCAATCTGAATAAAGGGGGATTTTGCAACAGCTAATCACAGCACAGATGTTCTTCATGACAGCCAATCACAACAGAGGGGTATTTTCAAACAAACACTCACAACACAGGGAGATTTTACAATATATACAATTTTACAATATATGATTATCAAAGTTCATAGATTGTTTAATGTGTATGTTATTTAGGAGGTGTGTCAAAAAGTAACAGGACTTGGTGTGCTGTGTGAGCTATGAGTCGGGTAGGGATTAGCGGGTTGTGTCAGTTTGTGACAGATTTTTCCTCAGCCGGACCAGAAACTTCAGGTTGGTTCATTGCTCTGTGCCCATCACTTGACGGCCTGAAATTAAAGAAAAAAGGTCATATATTTGTATACAATATAAAGTATGCAGTTATCAGTATGATAAGGTTTCCAAAGTGTGTGAGGTGTAAACAATAATTTATGATTTCCTATATTTAGCTATTGTAACTATTTTTATGTCTACATTTGCATTTACTACACACAATTACAGTTACAAAAGCATTAAGTTCTGTGGCTATGGAGGCAATGGGGCTTCAGGGTGGGGGTTGAAACACCTACTCTAAATGGGTGTGGATTTAGGTGTCATGACTACTGACAGATCACCATCAATCTGAAAGATATAGAGAGACGTACACCAACCTCCACCACGAATTTGACTCCTAGCATGTCAACAAGATTAAGTAAAATGTGTTTAGTTTATTTGTTTTATGTATAAGGGTAGATACTTGTTCATATTTTCTTTTTTCTTTCATGATAATTTGGATCTGTTACTTTTGTTTTTCTCAGGTGTAAAGAAAAAGCTTGTTGCTGCATCAAATAAGAGGGACAACAAAGATCTCCAACCATGGCTGAAAGCAATTAACCACCACCTGTACTGGTCATGTAAAAGTGATGAGAAGGTAATAAAGAGATTATCTAGGAAGCGTAATACACAATAATTGACCTGAGACAATGTTGCAAATTTTAAAAGAATAATAATTTTTAGGTAACACGATAAGAATGGTATTCACCGGTTTTCACTCTGATATAATCCAAAAGGCTAAAACTAATTTCTATTCAGCTGGCCCAAATGTATACTCTACATTTAAGATGTCTTTCAGAAAATGTTTGTTCTTGAAGCATAAATGTTTCACTTATAAATGTTTTTGTGTTCTCATTTCTGCAGGAATGTGTGTGTCAGTGGAAGTCTCTGCTACATCATATTTGCGGCATGCATCAATGGGAGGCGATAGTGTGGAGTAAACATGTTATCACCCGCCTTTGACAGAGGAACAGCAGAGAAGAAAGAGGTGGCTCAAAACAGATTCACCTGCTTTTTGGACTCTCAAGGCCATTGTCACGGACAAGACCCTCCTTCAGAACTTGAAGCAGACGCCTCGTTTCCAGCACACTGGTATGCATTTTTTAGACTCATGTTTTTCATTCAATAACACCTGTTTTGTACAACGCCAAGTAAAAAAATGTCCATTGCGGTGAGGAGTAATAATACTACAGTACAGTAATATTACTAACACTGCCACAAGTTTTACACCCACTGAGCAAAATCACACTCTCTGTATTTATTATAGTTTTACCATTTGTTTTGAACAACTTGAATATATCATTTTTTTTTATCTGGGTGTAGCAACAACTGGGGTTTTTAAACTTGCATCAACACAGGATCTCTGTAGGTGTTCCATTCTTCTATGCTGAAGTATGCTGAGAAGAGGCTGCATTTCATATACGACTCTATGAGGGCTCATACCCAGCTGGCTATCAGGGACCATAACGCCAACGTTGGCAGACCTCAGGCAACCACTAAAGATGGTAAAGATGTAATAAATTGCTGGGATTGTGTACTGATATATCAAGCACAGTCCAAAGTGTAATGTGATCTAGTTATTTTTTACTAGCAGGTAATTTACTCTGGACAGAGCTCAGTAAAACCTGTCATGACTTGTAAAAGCACTGTATAGTATCTGTAATATACAGAAGAAATATTTAGCATTGTTCTTGCCTTTGTTTGGAATCTGGGGAAAGACCTTAAAAAGGCAGATTTGACAAACTTTGATCTTTTAGTGTATAATATAATTAACTGAGGGGAAAAATCTAAAAAAAGATCTAACTGAATGTTGTTCATCACAAGGCAGTAATACAAGCCACAGTGATGTTGTGGTGTAAAAAACTAGTGCTCATAATAATGTATAAAATCTTTTTATACACCACTATAGTTTTCTCCTAAAAACCACGTTCACCTAATATCACCCTGTGAATTCACACCTGTCAATGAGATGGTCAGCTAGAATTAGACAGTAATGTTTTTTGTTGTTGTTTTTTTCTTTTCTCAGGAGAGAAAATTTGTGTTCTTAAAACCAAACTGATGTTTCTCAGAGCCTTTACCCCATCATAAACCACACAGAAGAAGACTATTGTACAACAATGCTCCTTTACCCAGGCCTGAGAAAGAAGAAGAAGTCACTAGCTTGACATTCCTCGAGATTCACACTGATGCCGAATGGACTAGATTCAGTTTTTAATACAATTTTTTAAACACAATTATCATATGACTATTTCTATTATTGTATATGATGGAATATTAGAATGTCAGTATCAATATATAAAAATGCACAGTAACAAAAATCAAGTACGGCAAGAACATCCTCTGAATTAAAATTGAATTCAAATATAAAAAATAAATTAACAGCATTGGGAAATACCAAAATCATTTTTTTTATGTTTCTGTAATGGTTAATACACCAGTATGTAGAGGGAATTTAACCGAAATATTTCTAATGCTAAAATGTAATTATTATTGTTATCCATGAATTTTAAAATTTACTGTTTACAAAAAAACCCCAGAAAACATAGTAAAGCACATTATTATTTCTTGATTAAGATGTCAAATTATAGTTATTTACTTGCATTCCTGAACAGAAAAATTTGTTTTAGTGGTTGAATGCTATGCTTGATTAATTTCTGACTTCTCAGAGAAGCCCAGTGAGCCAGCTCAAATTTGGGTACAAAAAGGTGAATTCAGTTTGAAATTCCTCATTCCTGTTCACAATGGTAAAACGTCGAGAGTGCAGTGAAAATCAAAGAGTACACATTAAAACACTTCATGATGCTGGATGATCTCTGAGACAAATAGGGAAAGACATGGAGTCAATTGCTTTCTGTGCTCAAAAAGTTACATTCAGTCACCCAAAAATGTATCTGTTTCACAAATGAATCACCATAGTTCACGTTCATGTAATTTATGTTTGGAGCAGACAAATCCACTTTATCCTGTTTATTTATTTATTTAATTTTTGGTTTGATTTTTGGTGTTACAAATACCCATTTTTGGTAAACTGAAGCATAACAACAAAAAAATTAGAAGATAGTTGTGTCCTCAACTTATTTCCACCATCCAATACAAAAGTATCAGAACTGATCAATATTAGTATGCTCAAAATAATATAATTGATTTCAATGCATTGCTGTTTCTTATTAAATTCTCTCACCCCTTTTTTTTCTTTTTCTCACAAGATAATCAAAAATCAGAGTGATTAGTACAGAGGAATTCTCTACTCTTCTACGCATGCTTTTTGGACTCTTACTTCACACAATATAATTATTACCCAGTAATGATTTTTCCATACAGTATTGTGGTCTTAGTAAACTCTTTTAAGTTGGACTCGTCAGTGCACCTCCAGGTTTCTACTAAACCTTGGTTAAAAACTGTCGGGACTCTTTCCCGAACTGGTAGACCAAAACCGCTTTCCCATCTCAACTCTTATACCTTGACATCTTTAGTAACCTGATTTTTCCCCCTATTTTATTTTTCTAAAAATCAATTAAATAAATTTTCAGATTCTCACCAATCAGAATTGTTGAATCGCAGCGCTGAGTGAGTCTGTTCTCAGGTCTCAGGCCCTCCTTCTCACCCGTCTTTGTGGGGAGGTTGAGGCTGAAGGGAATATCTCCTCAGGGTGTGCACTACCACCATCGACCCCGAGTCCAGAAACCCTCACACAAGCGATCCCACTTCTGACACCAAATTGTCAATTGAAAATCTGAAAATTAAGACCATGACCCCATGACCAAGATTGTCTTTGTGGTGTTTTAATCGAGCTTTGCAAAGGATCAGTACACAGTCACACGGAAAGTGTAAAAGGAACTGATAATGAGTCAAGAATGTAAATCTGTTTTACAGGGTTAGGAGATGAAGGAGGTTGGGTCAGGATAGACCTGAACTGCTTATCGGGAGAGTCGGGATGTGATTGTGTTATCAGAAGTTGTTCTTCCAAAGGGAAAACAGCTGTGTGTTCAAGGACGAGTAACCAGTTAGTGCCTGACAGAACATGAGAAATAACTAAGAGGAACAACAGTGACCAGTTTGGTGAATAATTTTCCCACCACAGTGGTTACACAGTGTTGGGTAATTTCTATATCATCCCTGGACACATCAAGACCATAAATACTGGGCAACAGGTCCCACTCGTTACAACACAGACATTCTTCCTCTGTGGGCATAGAGTCACAGCATTCACAGGAGCACAACCAGTCTTCACAGATTCACAGACATGCAGCAGCTGCTTCACCCTCATCTGCCCGTTGCCTCTCTCTCTCTATCCTCATCCGCTCTTTGTTTGTAGGAACTCAAACTCCTCATCCGTATACTCGGGCTCAAATAAATACTGGCAGCCACTGAAATCAAAGGTCTCATCTATATTCTCCAAATTAGGTAAATATTTAGCCATGACACTTCAATCGGCCTAGTAAACTCTCACCTGTACTATGGGACAACCAACTGACTTTTACAAGTCATGGCTCCTCTGTTTTCTTCCAGTAACAAGCAAAGATCCCGTGAGATTTCGTCACACACAGCCCGGAGCAAGTGAAGGGTAAGAGAGCCTCTTCGCATGCTGTTGACAGAGATAAAACTGGTGATCTGAGCGGGTCTGTGGTGAAAAAAAAACATTTTCAATGCAAGAACTTGTACGGAACACATTTGTCCAATGTATACTGTCCAATGTACTTATTTCGCAGCTGCCAGCTGCATCTGCCTCCCTCAATACTGGACCAATTTCAAAACGAGCTGTCTCAATCAAGGCCAAGGTTGAAAATTTCCAAAGTTGTCCTTTAATACTCACTCATAATTACACCATATCTAGATGGAGACAACATTCTATGAAATTTTCTGACCATTCTATGGCCATTATCACTAAAGGCTAAAACACACCGTGCCACGCTGCATCACCCTCGTCCAAGACACTGTGCTTGGAATATATCTTGACCTCATTATCTCTGATGCCCCATCTTTGCCCTCAAGCTAGCGTGTGTTGTCAGACTGAGCTCCTGTCTGTGTAGGAGAGCAGAGGCAGTGGTCTGAAGAAGTGTCTGTGTGTTAAAGTGATAGTTCACCCAAAAATAAAATTTACTCATGCCATTTACACCACATTTTTAGCCTAAATGTCATCTGTAGCCTCTCAGACCGGATCTGTGTGCACACGCCTGAAGCAGGTACACAAGCTCTTGCCCAAGTGGTGTAGCTGCAGCAAAGAAATGATGTTCCTCTTCTATATCAGTCCTCAGACATTTTCTTCTTGGTTGAAAGTTTGCAAAAAATAACAAGTCACTATTTCTGAGACGATACGGACTACAGTTCAGGGTGTAACGCCATAGTACGCTTCAGGCTCATCAGCAAGTTAAAGAATCTGGGCCTGAGAAGATGATGGGTACCTCCCTCACCCTCTATGTGGTGTGTGTGCGTGTGTGTGTACGTGTGCATCGTTGTAGGGGTAAAACTATAGTGGTCCTCATTGCATGTTTTTTGCATTCACTCTGCTTCATGTGGATGTGACCCACAGAAATACAATGTGAGCTTAATGCTGATGTAGGTAAGTTCAAAGCCACTTGATAACATCAATCACCAGGCACTCCGTGTAATGCATATACAATGTGTATCAAGGACCCAGGTGCAGAGAAAACAAAAACCAAGTCGGGAAAAGTTTGAGTCTGTGACTTCAGACGCATTAAATCTGCACATGGGAATCAATAGTGGAATTGGAAATCTCAATTCTTAATGATTCTGGAGTAATCGTAATTTTGGAACTGGTTCTAAAGTAAAATCGGGTCTTGATGCCCATCCCTAATAGCTGCTATATTTTGTAGGCTACTTTTACAGTATGGCTCACAATTTATTCAAAAGAGATTATTTTAACCCTTGTGCATTCCTTAATAAGTACAGCACATATTAGGGACACACCGATCGACCGGCCAGAGACCGGAACCAGCCGGTTTTCAGCACGACCGGCCAGTCAGCATCACATATCCAATTCTGTGCCCATCATTGTCACACACAAGTTCTGCACAATGGTCATGCCATGTGCGCAGCAGACAAACTGGTATCACTGCTGATAAGAGAGAGTGTCAGAGAGAGAGAGAGAGAGAGAGAGAGGTGTGTGTGTGTGTGTGTGTGTGTGTGTGTGTGTGTATGTAAACTCATGGACTCTCAGACTTTGTGTTTTTCTGTTTTTCCTGCACCTGTGTCCTTCATGCAGCTGTCTGTTTACATGAATGAGATGAATGAGTGAATGTGTGACTGTGGATTATTGAGGGACTTTGAACTTTACTACATCAAAGTAAAGCTCATAGCTCACATTTAATTTCTGTAAGTCCACATTCACATCAAGTATAGTTTAAAGCAGACATACAAAAACAACTTTAAAGACTGCAGGATGAGAGCCAAAAAAAACCCAAACATGCTTTTATGCTCCAATGGCAATGGGATCAAAAATCACAGTTTTTCCAGTAGTCAACGGGACAAAAATATCTTCTGGGTGTAAACCGGGGAGCATTATCATTACACAGTTTATTTTAGACATATTATAGCATATGAAGTTAAAGTGTCTAAATTAACACAAAAATACACAACCTGACCAAAGTGTATGTGTAGCCCAGGCTTCATAAACTGTGATTAAATTAAAAAGAAAGTGAACAGAAGTTTGTTATTTAGTGTAAATGAGTGTGTGAGTGAGAGATAGCTGGCATTTATAGGGTTAACTGCACCGCACGGAGCAGAGAGCGTGATGCGTCATGATGCGTCTTGGGGGATCGATAGAGCGAGAGGGAACGGCACACCATTCGACTGCACGAAAAGTGGAATCCAGCTGAGGAAAAACATATCCTGAAGCGGATAAAACTGAGTGAAATGGTCAAAATCCACTCCAAGCTGAGCCCACGGAGTTCGTGTTTGAAGTCGCCCACTCGGCGGTGAGTTAAATGTGTATTTTGAGAAACGAGCGTCGAGTAAAAGTAGTGTTAGCTGCGGCGCTAATCTAGTTGCTAAACGCTAATATAGCGCCTCGTGCGCTAGCCGCCAGGATAGCAGGCTAGGAGAGTGTGTGTTGTGTGTTGACCTCAGCTAAAAGCAGAGCTAACGAACAGGCTAACGGCTAACAGGGTGGGCTAAACCAGGTGAAATGCTAGGCTATCGTATGTGTGAGTGTGTGTGTGTGTGTGTGTGTGTGTGTGCATATCGGTTGTGTAGCGTGTGTGTACATGTGCCATGTGTGCGTATGCATTGTGTGTATGTAGAAAACAGCCTTATGTTATTATTTTATAATAAGAATTTATGTTGAAAAAAAGGCTATTTTGAGTTATTTGAGTATTTTCAACTAATTTACACTAGGGAATTGAGACCTATAAGAAAAAGTGAGAATTATTTATTTCTTTTTTTTCCTTTTCTTTTTGTTAATTTATTCAATTACATTTATAGGTCATATTTATGTTACTTATTTTAACAAAGAATTAATGGCCTGTAGTGATTTAAGTTAATTCAAATGAATGAATGTGGCCTGTTTTACTCCAGGTCAGGTTTTTTTAGAGGATGAGATTCGGTGACACTTGATGTTGAAAGAGAGGACATCAGAGCCACCAGTAGTCGACGCTAGAGAGAGAAGATGCCAGTTCTGGGTAGCCACTTGGCGGCTTCCAGACCCCTGCTGGACTGAGGGATCCCGAGAACCAGATGGTGAGCCGGAACAGAGGAAAGGAGGACAACTGAACTTACCTCCCAGATCTGCGGTGTGGTAGGACAAATAGAGAAAACACAGAGGGAAAAAAGGGCCCCAACGAAAAAACATTGAGCTCATAACAAAAAGAAAGAAAAGACAATACAGACTGAACACAACACATTTTTCTATTTTTTTATTTTTTTTATTCTCTTTTGTTTTGCGCGCAGTTTGTTATTTTTCATATTTCTATTAAAAGGGGAAATGTTATATTGTTCTTATTGATGACCAGCAATACAGTTTTTGCAAGCTAAGTTTGGTGTGAGAGTGTTCAATGCTGTTGTTCCACCCAGGACTCCATGAGTGCTACCTTAGAGATTCTGACACTGGTCCAAACTGAAACTGAAACTAAATATTACCTGTAGTCTCATCGGGCATAGAGGGGTTATATATTCAATATACATTAACACAGCCAAAATGATTGAAAAATTAAAATCCAAAAGAACAAAAATGTCCACAGGTGTTATTGAGGGTTAAATAGTGTTCATAATTATCCCATGTCGCTGCACCGGAGAGATCAATAAACTTTATATGGCACAAGTTGCTCTTCCTCCAGTGATCTTTTCTTTGCTGTTGGTTTGGATGTTGAAATATTTTTGAGTACTGATTTTTCCAGCAAGATTGACAAGGTGTTGTGCCTTTAAGTCCAGACAACACTGGTCTATTTTCTGAGGCTTTTTGTCACGACAACTGCTGCTCAGAACAGATTGATCATTCTATCCTATTTATCCCATAAAGTCATCAATAGGTTCATGGGACAGTATCAGACTGACAGCATCATGTTTAAATCTAGCAGCATTAAGATCGCACTCAGTCTATCAGTAATTTTCTGACAGCATTCTTCTTCTCCTGCCTTATTTGCAGCAACAGTGTTGCTTGTTGCTGTGATATATTTTCTACAGTTCTTCATTATAACGACTTGATCATTTAGACTGAAGTAGGCGGCTTGTGATCGCTTCACTTTGTGTGGAAGAAGAGTCAAATGAGGCAGCAAATGCCCCTTTTTATGCAAGTGTGCAAAGAGTCTGAAGATGAAAGCCTGAGTTAACAAAGCAAGTTGATAACAATCATCGTCATGATACCCGTTATCTCTGACTGTTTTAGACTTTGTTGAGCCAGCTCATGCAAAGAAAGCCTGGCTGTGTTGAGATCCCTTTGTAGTATAGCCCTCTGATCACTATCTGTATGTGTGTGTGTGTGTGTGTGTGTGTGTGTTCACCTCCTTCCTGCAGATCCTGCAGGGGCCAGAGCACAGAGTAGGCCAGCTGACCTTGCATGTAGAGAATGGAGCCATGGCACAGCTGGGCTGGTCTGAGTGCTGCACCTGAGAGCCAAACTCATCCATGATGTACCACACTGGAACCTTCTCCTCCGCAGACTGCACGAGAAAACACAACAGGAGGACCACAGTGAAGTGGAGGAGAGACTATGTCCAGTGTTGAAGAAAATATTTTATTTCTTTCTATTTTTATTCTGATCTTAGTAGGGTGTTTTTGTATTTTGTTAATTTGAGCGTCTCTGCTGAGAGTCAACCTTTGACATCAATGAAAATACCTGTGAATGAACCTTTTGTTGTAGTGTGAGGGGAGCACACCTTAACTATCCCCAACCGGACCCTTTTTAGTACAAGTTGCGTCCGTCTTGATCACAACAACTCATTGCTGTAGTAATAACACACACTTTCACACCTGGTCTCTCAGACGCACTCCTACTGGTTTAGCACCTAGTTCAAATCCAAGATCAAGAACCTTGTTTCTTCCCTTCTGATAGAATTTGCATTCTCATCTTCTTGTCATTTCCTGTAAAACTGTATATAACTTGACAAACAACCCCACTCCAGCAGACAGTATCAGACCACCAAGTTGTCAATAGCAGACCAAAAAACATACAGCTTAATTTGATTTGACTCTGAAATAAAGATTCCCTAAAGAGAAGTTGTTTACTTTTTTTAATCACTTGCAAGCAGTCACAGACATAAATATAAAATATATTTCAAGGCAAGGCAACTGCCTTCAGTAAATTTTTAAGTTTTGAATCAAACTCAGACTCTTCAATTTTGAAGTAAACTCAAAAAAGTTTTGCTGACCCTGTTGAGTTGAATTTCAAAAACTGTTATAAATAATAAATTCACTTAAGTGAAAGTGAATAATGGTTAATGATTTAATATTTTCAATTGCAACCATTTAATTTTCAACCACCAAATTAATGAAAAAAAGTTCACAATGCTCTGAACATTTTTTTAAGTACTGAGAGCTTCCTCAATTCTGAGATTGTATATTAAATAGGATTTCAAACTATTTAATATACAATCTATAGCTCCAACTTACTATTTGGACTGCAGGATTCATTTTTGTTTTGTTTTCAGCATTGTCTGTTATGAGCAAATGAAGAGGAGACACAGGAGAGGGAGGAGGGAGCGCTTGTTTTTGTCAGTGAAAAAGCACAGAGCCACGAGTCTGACCCACAGAGACGTCATGTCACTGTGAGAACAGGTAACACAGAGCATCACTGTTCCTCCACACTAATCAAAACCACACCACTCTTCAAATGAAACAGAGCAGCAGATCATCTTACTGCAAAATACTGATATTTTAAACAGTTCTAAAGTTTCTCATTTATCTCATTTACACATGAGACTCATAATAAGATATAAACATCACTGTAAAGTCTCCCTCTCTGTCTCTACTGTTACCATATTTAGTAAAACTATCAGGATTTTTTGGCAACTAACAGCACTCTACAAACATAGCATTAATTGAATCAAAATGTAAAGACTGACATTGCATTGTCTTGTATTGCGTCATTTCGTATTGTATCGTATCGTATCGTATCAGAATTGAATCGTATCGAACCAAATCGTTGGCCGCTTAAAGATTTATAAAATATATCGTATTGTTGAACATGTATCGAGATACGTATCGAATCATCTCAGTCAGTGAGATTCACACCCCTAGACCTGATGCTATCAGCTAGTGTTTGTGAATCGTACTCCTTACAGCAGTGGTTCCCAGGCTTCTTTGGCTCGTGACCAAATATAGGCAATATCTGGTTAAAACATATATTATAATGCTCTCTCTTAACCCACCATATTTAATTGGGCGGCTGAGGTTGTGTTTTTAACATTATAAAGATGAATTTAATTTGAATTTATCAATTATTTATTTAAGTATCTGGCAACCCCATTTTGAGGTCCTGACCCAAGGTTGGGAACCACTGCTGTAAGGAGTACATACCAAATTCTGAAACTGAAAAGAAAAGATCTGAAACTGAAAAAGAAAGATCTGAAAGTGAAAAAAAGATTTGAAACTATAAAAAATAAGATTTGAATCTGAAAAGATAAAATTTGTAACTGAAAGAAATAGGATCTCAAATATCTAAATATGTGAAAGTGAAAAATGAAAATAATTTACTCAAAATAATTACCAGAGTGAATCAAAATTATATTTAACCTGAAAAAACTTTTTGAACACTTATTTTTATTTTGCATACACTGATGTATTTTTCAAAATTCAAGATCAAAACAGTTTCAATTTTTATTTTTTCAAAATGTGAGGAATTTGCAAGGTTCTTCAACAATAAAATCTCAGCAATCAGAGCCAGTATTCCTAGAACTCCAGCTTACCCCGTCATTCAACCTCAGGAAAATTGGGCAACCATGTGCAACTTCAACAGCATATCAATCACCGACCTCTGTAAGATTGTCACCCAGAGCAAACCATCGTCCTGTTGCCTTGACCCAGCCCCCTCCTCACTCCTTAAGAGTGCTTTCAACAGTATGTCAAAGTCTGTTCTCAAAATTATTAACACATCCCTTGAGACTGGAATCTGCCCCGAGGGTTTTAAAACTGCTGTTGTGAAACCTCTACTGAAAAAGCCTAATCTAGATCCTACTGTGCTGAGCAATTACAGGCCCATATCAAATCTTCCATTCCTAAGCAAGGTTCTAGAAAAAGTTGTTTTCCACCAGATTAATAACTTTCTTAACGAACACAATATTTTAGAGGAATTTCAATCAGGTTTCAGAACTAACCATAGTACAGAAACTGCCCTTACAACGTTAGTCAGTGACCTGAGACTTAGTGCCGATGCCGGCAAGGTCTCAATCCTAGTTCTCCTTGATCTAAGCGCTGCATCTGACACAGTTGACCAGTAAATTCTCATAAACCGCCTTGAGCACTATGTTGGACTCTCTAATTCGGTCTTAAACTGGCTCCGAACATACATTACAGGAAGAAAATTTTTCGTTTGTCTTGGGAACCATTCGTCAGGGAGTTATGACATAACTTCTGGTGTTGCACAAGGAAGCTGCCTTGCCCCTCTGCTGTTCTCCCTATACATGCTCCCTCTCGGTAATATCATCAGGAAATACAATGTTAATTTCCATAACTACGTTGATGACACACAACTGTATATATCCGTAGAGCCAAATGACATAGATGCTGTACGCTCCCTCACTACCTGCCTCTCAGCAATAAATAACTGGATGAGCAATAATTTTCTAAAATTAAATGAGGACAAGACAGAAATTTTATTAGTCGGCCCCTTATCAAAAAACCGGCCATTTGTCCTCCTGGGTAAAACCAGAAGTAACGAGTCTGGGGGTTATCTTAGACTCTGAACTAAGTTTTACCCCCCACATAAATAAACTGACCAAGGTATTGGTCATTGTTGGCATTGGCATTTTTCCACCTCAGAAACATTGCCAAGGTACGGCCATTCCTGAGACAGCAAGATGCTGAAAAACTAATCCATGCTTTTGTGTCAAGCAGATTGGACTATTGCAACGCACTACTTACTGGTCTTCCAAAAAAGTCCATTGACAGGCTACAACTAATTCAAAATTCGGCTGCTAGATTACTGACCAAAACAATGAAGAGAGAACATATCACTCCAGTTCTAGCCACATTGCACTGGCTTCCTGTGTCTGCCAGAATTGACTTTAAAGTGTCCCTGCTTGTATAAAATAGCTCTCAATGGCCTAGGACCATCCTACATTAGAGACTGTTCTATGTTCCATCAAGACCTCTCAGGTCCTCCACTGCTGGGTTTTTAGACACCCAAAACTATAACAAAAAGAAAATTGGAGATGCAGCTTTTTTCAGCTATGCTCCCAAACTGTGGAACAGCCTACCCAAACACATCAGAGAGGCAGGCTTCACAGTAGTTTGAAAGTAGTAGAAAGCCTAAGTTAGTTAGTTCCTGTCTTTTTTTTTTTTTTTTTTTTTTAATTTATTTATTTTATTTTATTTTTACTCCATGCCCAATGGCTTCTTCTAAATTGTCATTTTATACTATCTTTAGTATCATCATTATGTGTATGTTGTATGTATGCATTGCATATGTGTGTGTATATATGTATATATGTATATATATATATATATTCTTTTTAATCTTCTTTAAACTGTGCTATTCTTGCTTAATTTTTATTGTATGTATATAAATATTTGTACTTTTTACTCCTATTCTTCATAGTCTCTATTATGTGAAGCACTTTGAGCTGCATGCTTTGTATGAAAGGTGCTATATAAATAAAGCTTATTATTATTATTATTGTTATTAATAATAATAATAATAATAATATTAATATTAATATTAATATTATTATTATTTTTCAAGTTCAAAACATTTGGCCCCAATATAGCTCCATTGGTTTAAAGCTAAAACCCAAAAAGGGCACACTTTGAAGCATATATTCCCTCCTGTAGTATTGAGGGGCAACACTCTTCTCTTCATAAGTTCGATTCTCCTGGCTCTTATTTTGATAGAACTAATTTAACTTCCAGGTCAGACGTCTGCCTTTCAACAGTTTTCAAGTCAACAAGTAAGAAATAAGATAACACCAATATAATTTACAATAATTATTTGGATTTCTCTCTTGTGTTTTTTTTCTGCCAGTAAAAATAGAAAATTAGCTCCCTTTACCAATTTTTCTTTGTTGGCTTAAAAGCACTAATTTGAGGGTATACTCCGTCTTGTGGCAGAAAAAGGCAACAATTTGGGGTTTCATCTGTACATTGTGTGAATATACCTATGAATTACTGGTTAAAAATTACATATTTATTTTTCAAGGAGGAAACTGGTGTCCAATGACTGTTCAGTTATCTCTGTGCAAGCAGCTACAGTCTGAGAGGCTACAGTTGACATTTAGGCTAAAAACATGGTGTAAATGGCGTCTTTTTGGGTCAAATTTTAATGTCGCGGCTTACAGACACTTGGATTACACCACATGACCAGTTTAACGTTTTAAAATTGGTCACTGTTCACTTCAATTGTACTGGATTTGGCTGCAACACTATTTTCCACGGAAACCCTGGGAGTGTTTTGTTAACTGGAGATCTTCACTCATTCTCACATCAGCACAGGGGTGAGTAGATACTGAGTGAATTTTCATTTTTGGGGGAACTACTGCTTTAATTCAAAGGACATTACAACCTTCAAATATTAATATTGTATTTGCCTTTAACCAATATCCAATGAATATTTATTAAATCCTCCTGACTTTTATTTTCATAAAGTTACTTTAACTTCTGTGTCAAGTCTTCCTGTCTGTCATATCACAATGTAAAACAATACATGTAGCAAACAGGACATTGCAACCTTCAAACATTAATTCTGTGCCTTCAACTACAATGAAATTACATTAAATAAACATATATATAACATATATGTTTGTTTTTAGAAAAAGCAAAGGGTGCTTTTATACGATCTAGTAGTTGAAAAAGAAAATTAATATGTTGATTATAGATGGATCCATTGTTGAAGACCAAGCCCAAATATAGTGTCAAATCTGTGTGGAGTTTGCATGTTCTGCGGGTTCTCCGGCTTCTTCCCACAGTCCAAAGACATGCATGCTAGGTTAATTGGTGACACTAAATTGCCTGTGGGTGTGAGTGGTTGTCTGTCTATGTGTCAACCCTGTGATGAACTGGCAACTTGTCCAGGGTGTACCCCGCCTCTCGCCCAATGTCAGCTGAGATAGGCTCCAGCAACCTTATGGACTAAGCGGTTACAGAAAATGAATGAACTGGTGAATGTCAGTCAGCTTTTATTAAAGGGAGAAACATTCATAATCATATTAGGCTAATACTTGATATGTTAGATTATTCTGATTTTATTGACAGTGACAGTTTGACGTTATTTCTTGATTTCTGTAAGGCATTTGATAAACTGAACATTCTATTCTATTAGAGGCCTTAAACCCAGAATGCCCCATTTCCCCAAAGTTGTTTATTTTAACTACTCAATTACTGGCCTTACTCATTAACAATATTCCTGAATCGCAAGGTATTAACATTTTTGATAGGGAATATAAGATCAGTCAGTTTGCTGATGATATGGCAATCATGTTAAAAAATAATTTCATGGTTGAAAAAGCCCTTAATAAAATTTCCTAATTTTTCCAAGGCATCGGGTCTAAAATGAAATATTAAAAAGTATGAGATACTTCCCATTCATACCTGTGTACATAAGAACATTGCATCAATCAGGGTTGAAAATAAAGTAAAATATTTGGGAATATTGTCTAATACTGCAATTAGAAGAGAAGATGTTAATATCTCAAATCTTTAATTAGATATGAAAAAAAGTCTTAGTCGTTGGTCAGCTAGGGACTTGACTATGTTTGGAAGAAACCTGTTGAACAAAGCAGAGGGCATTTCCAAGGTTGTTTATCCTTGTCATTCTATGTATATATATCTCCCAAAAATATAAAGAGCCAACTCAATTATTTTTCAGTTCTTATGGAAAAAAATAAACTCATTATATAAAAAGGTCCCAACTAGTTAAAGAATATGAAAAGGGTGGCATTAATGCCTTGTATTTTAAATCAGTGATTGGTACATTAAAGACCAAATGGTTAAAAGTTTTTTTATGCAACAAAATTCCTTATGGTTTCACATTCTGAGCTCCATATTTAAGCAGCTTAGAGGGACTGAATTCCTTTAGAAATGTGACTTTGAGATTAATAAGATTCCAGTTAAATTATTCAAACATAATTTTTCTCCTCACGCAACTACTCTGTGGAATAACAGAGTAATCTCAATTGCTAGCAAATCAATATTTAAAAAGGACTGGTATAAAAAGGGTATTATAATTGTGAAAGATTTACTAGATTGTAATGGAAATTCCTATAAGAATTTCAAGGTGTGCAAAGTGATCCCTCTATCTTTGGTTCAGTTAATCAGAAATACCCTTTTATACTTTCAAAGTGAATGATTGCAATTTAATTGATGTTAAGTGCAACAACAAATTAATTAACAAAGCTATGAAACAAAAGATTTACCATGATTATAATAGAGCTTTATTCAAGAAACTGCCCAGTATTGACAATCAATCTATTATGACAAACACTCATTCAAAATTCATAAAATGGCCCATTCCACCTAAAGTGAAAGAGACTCACTTTAAAATAATTTTTTTTTTTTTTTTTTTTTTTTTATTGGTGATGAAACGCGTGGGAAAAGTGATAAATACATACATGACAAACAAGTACAAAGACAAATACAGATAACATAGAACATATAGATACAGAGGACAAAGAAGTAATTGTTAAGTCTAGGGGTAACGATTAACTGTACTGTGTGTGTGTGCGTGTGTGCGTGTGTGCGTGTCTGTGTGTGTGTGAGAGAGAGAGAGAGAGAGAGTGGACCAGTGTTCCGTGAAATGACGCAGACATGGAGTATATGTGGGAACATAAAGAAATCAAACATTCAAATTGAATCATTGATGTATCCATACAATCATAACTAGCTAATATTATAATACTAATGATGATGATAATAATGATATTAGTAATAATAATAATGATAATAATAATAATAATAATCTTGATAGCTGCAATATATGATCGAGAAAAAAAAAAAAAAAAAAAAAAAAAAAAAAAGATAAGTAAAATAAATAATAATAATACTAAGTATATATACATATATATATACACACTTATACATACCTACACACATACACACGTACACCCCTATATATATATTTATATATATGTATATACACACATATACATATACACATACATACACCCAGAATTAATGATGCGGCGGTGGGGGGTGAGGGGGAGACTTGTATCGGCAGAGAGGCAAACAGCCCCCCCATGCCCAGAGCAGCACGCGTAGGGGCCCCATCGGGGGACAGGCGGGGCAAGTGTGTATATCTTCCTTCCCCTTCTTTCTTTTCCCATTTCTCCCCTTCTCTTTCCTCCCCCTCCGTCTTTCTCCCTTTTTTTTACACTTACATTTAAGTTATTCATTTATACCACGGGGTTGTTGCTTTGGGCCGCACCCAGACCCGAGGGAGGATGCTGGCCCATTGCATGCCTTCCTCCTACCCTGAGCCACCCCCAGACCACTGGGGAGGGAGTCTGCCCACTGAGGAGTGGCATTCCCCCTTTTTTTTTTTTTTTTTTTTCTTTCTCTTTTCCCCTTCTCCTCCCTTCTCTCCCCTCCTTCCTCCTCTTCCCCCCTTCCCCTTTTCTTTCCCTTTTTCTTTCCCTTCCCTCGATTTTACATATTTACTACATAAGTTATCCTCCACCCCAAATAAGTGGGATAGGGAGTATGGACGCCCAAAGACAGCCCCACCCTCCCCCTCCGGAGCACCAGCCACGCCGCTCAGGGGCCTACACCCCACCGCCGCTGTCTGTCAAACCGTATTTGACAACATAAGCGATCGGAAAGTAAGATGGGAAATGAAAATGTACATTCATAAATGAGTAAATAAATAAGTAAATCAGAAAATTGCTACCACTACCACCATCATCATACTAGCAACAACAACCAAAAAAATAAATAAATAAATAAATAAATAAATAAATAAAAAAAATAAAATAAATAAATAAAATAGAAAAAAAAATAAATAAATAAATAAATTAGGTGAATAGGTTCCTACATATTGATAATATATACATACATACACATATACACACACACATATATATATATATATATATATATATATATATATATATATATATATACATATACATATCAATGATGATGGTGATGGTGATAACAATAATAATAATAATAACAACAACAATAATTAAAAAATAATAAAAATAATAATAATAGTGACAGTGATTGTAATTAAGTAACTGAGTGTAGCAAAACTGTAAGTAAGGGAAATGATAGTAGCAGTGGTTATAGTTTGTCACAGAGAGAAGAAAAAAAAAAAAAAAAAAAAAAAAAAAAAAGAAAAAGAGAGAGAATGAGAGAGACACAAGTGGAAGGAAAAGAGAGAGAGAGGAAAAGAAAAAAAAAAAAAGGGGGGGGTAAGGGTAGTGGATTGCATGGGTTCTGTTGTTGTGTAATATGGGATGCTAGAAATGTATGTTTATTGTGGATGGTGGGCAGGCAAAAGCGAGATATGCGTGTGTATGAGCGTTAGCTGTTTATCATTCACTGGTGGGAGGCAAAGAGGGGTAGTGAGAGAAATTGGTGTAGGAGTTACAGGGTTAAAGTGTGAATGAAAGGATTCCAGATGGCATCAAAATCTATTGTTTGTTTATTGATCGAGGCAGATAATTTTTCCATTGATATGTAGTCAATTAGTAGGTTTTTCCAGTGTGTGATGTTGACTTGATTTCTTGATTTCCAGTTCATGAGGATCGTTTTCTTGGCGATTGTTAGGGCTACTGAAAGTGATCTATTTGATGTGTTGTTTAGGTTGGTGTTGGATATATCTCCTAGTAAACAGAGTGCGGGGGATAGAGGGATGTGGCAGCCCAAGATGCGAGAGAGGTTGTCAGTGATCACCTGCCAGAATTTTTTGATTGGTGTGCAGTCCCATATAGCATGCATGTAAGTGTCTGTGGTGTTCTGGGTGCAGTGTTGACAAATTTGTGATGCAGTGAAACCCATTTTATGCATTTTTTCCCCTGTGTAGTGCACCCTGTGAATAATCTTGTATTGTATGAGTTGGATGTTTGTGCTAGTTGATACTGAGAAAATGTTTTTGCAGATTTGGGTCCAGAAATCGGCATCCGGGAGAATCTGTAAATCTTTTTCCCAATTTTTGAACGGGATGGATATTGTTGGGTCAATTGTGGATATTATTTTGTAAATACGGGATAATAGTTTTTTTCCTTTGGTGATATTGATGAGTGTTGATGTTAATGGGCGTAGGTCTAGATTGGCTGATTTCAAGTCAATTGTGGTCTGGACGGAGGACTTAATCTGGAGGTATTGTAGATATTGACCCTCCCCGATGCCGTACTTCTGGACCAAATTAGGGAATGAGACTATAATGTTGTTCTGAAAAATATGTTCGAGGTGTGTAATGCCTTTACTAATCCATGAAGTTGAGTATAGAGATTTCCTGTTGATTAAAAAGTCAGGATTGTTCCAGATGGGGGAGTATTTGGTGGGTGTGACTGTGGTGTTAGTTATTTGGTGGAATTTCCACCAGGCTGTCAAAGTTGTGGCTATGGCAGGGTTTTTGAAGCAATGGTGATGTACGATGGATCGGGTTATGAATGGTAAGTCTGAAATATGAATGTCTTTGCATGATGTTTGTTCTATGTCGATCCAGGGGCTGTCAGATTGATTGGGATTGATCCATCTGTGAATATACTGGAGTTGTTGGGCAATGAAGTAATTATGAAAATTTGGAGCTTCCAGACCTCCTTGTGTTTTTGATTTTTGTAGAGTGGTTAATTTGATTCTAGGTGTTTTGTTTTTCCAGTAGAAGTTTGAGATTACAGTGTCTAGGGATTTGAACCAGGATGTTGGTGGTTTTATGGGGATCATTGAGAAAAGGTAGTTAATCATGGGAAGTGTTGTCATTTTGATTATTGCAATTCTGCCCATAAGTGATATCGGAAGATTCATCCAGCGCTGAAGGTTGTGTTCTATGGTTTTGAGTAATGGGTTGAAATTGAGGTTGACTAACTCTGACAGCCTGGGTGAAATATTGATACCTAAGTACGTGATGTTACCAGTGCGCAGAGAGTGAAGTGGTGATTGGGCTGCCACATCCCAACTGTTGGAGCTGAGTGGAAGAATGGTGGATTTTGACCAGTTGATCGTATAATCTGAGATATGGGAAAACTTGTTTATGAGGCAAATGGTTTCAGGCAATGAGGAGGATGGGTGTTGTAGATAAAGTAATAGGTCATCTGCGTAAAGGCTAGTCTTGTGGTGTGTGTTTTTTGTTTGAGTGCCTGTGATGTTTGTGTTTTGCCGGATGGCTGCTGCGAGTGGTTCAATAAATATGGCGAATAATGATGGGGAGAGTGGGCATCCTTGCCTTGTACCCCTGTGCAATGTAAATCGTTGTGATATTAGTCCATTTGTGGTGACTGTGGCCATTGGTGCTGTGTACAGTGTCCTCACCCAGTGAATAAATGATTCACCAAAACCAAATTTTTTAAGTGTTGAAAATAGAAATTCCCAATTAACTTTATCGAAAGCTTTTTCTGCATCTAGGGACACTATTGCTGCTGGTGAATTTGAATGGGTTGAGTGATGGATCAAATTTATTAGTCTGCGTAAATTGGTAGATGAGTGTCTGCCTTTGATAAAACCAGTCTGGTCTGGGTGGATGATCGATGGAATGATTCCTTCTATTCGTGATGCTATGGCTTTGCTGATTATTTTCATGTCAGTGTTGATGAGAGATAGGGGGCGATAGCTTGATGGAGATGTAGGATCCTTATCGGGTTTTAGTAAGAGACATATGGAAGCTGTGTTCATGTCAATTGGAAATTTGGATTTTTGTTTAATATCAGCTATTAGTCTATTGAATAGTGGGGCTAGAATGTTCCAGAAGTGCTTATAGAACTCAGCAGGGAAACCGTCAGGTCCTGGTGATTTATTGTTAGGCATGAGTTTGAGTGCATTGTGGAATTCGATGATTGTGAGTGGTTCCTCGAGGCTCTTTACTTGGTCTGCAGTGAGTTGCGGTAATTCAATACTGCTTAAGAAAGTGTCAATGTTATTTTGGCTTGGTTTATGAGTTGGTGTATATAAGTTAGTATAAAAGTCCAGGAAGGTTTTATTTATTTCCTCAGGTGTCTGAACGAGTTTCCCTGCTGAGTTCCTAACCATAGGAATCATTGTTTTTTCTTTGTTTCTCTTGATTTGGTTGGCTAGATATTTTCCAGATTTATTACTGCATTCAAAATGTTCATGTCTTAGTCTATGTAGCAGGAACTGTGTTTTTTTGTTTGTATATTCATTCAATTGTAGTCTGTATCTCTGTAATTCATTATTAGACTGTTCAGAAGGATTGTTTGCATTGATATGTTCTAATTCTTTTATCTTTTGTTCCAAATCCCTTTCCCATTCACTATCTTTCTTTTTTTTGTGTGTGGAGTATGATATGATTTTTCCTCTCAGTACTGCTTTCCCCGTTTCCCATAGCAATGATGGTTCTATTTCTGGTGAATCATTTATTTCGAGGAAGGATGCCCACTCTTTTTTAATGAACTTGTCGAACTCTGGGTCCTCAAGTAAAGATAAGTTAAAGCGCCACCTGTTAGACGGTTTGTGACGATAGTTAGTATTCCAGGTGAGGGAGACAGGAGCATGGTCACTAATAGTAATAGGGTGTATTTGTATGTCTGAGATTTGGGAGATAATTGAGTTACTGGCTAGAAAGAAGTCAATGCGGGAGTAGGAATGATGAACAGATGAGAAAAAAGAAAATTCTTTGGCGGCCGGATGTTTCAATCGCCAAACATCACCAAGACCAAAATCACTCATGAACTGTTTAATTGTTTCTGTGGACTGGGAGGTACGTGTGCTGTTTGAGTTCTTGGACCTATCTAGTGAGGGGTTCATGACGGTATTAAAATCGCCCCCAATTATTATTGGGCAATCTGACAAATTGGAGAGAGAGGTAAACAATGTATGGAAAAAGGATGGATCATCATTATTTGGGCCGTAGATGCATGCAATAGTGATTGGATTGTTATAAATTGTGATATTTATGATAATAAATCGACCTTCAGGATCTGTTATGGTGTTATTATGAGTGAATGGGATGTTTCTATGTATTAGAATGGCCACCCCTCTTTGCCTGGTGTTAAAATGTGCAGAGAAGATTTGGTTAAATTGTGGGGTCTTCAATTTGTGATAGTTGGATTCAGATGTGTGGGTTTCTTGTAACAAGCATATATCTGCTTGTAGTTTGCTGATGTAATTAAGTACTTTCAGTCTTTTTGCCTGCAAGCCAGATCCACGGATGTTCCAGGTTACAAATTTAAGTGGATTCATAGTGCCAATATGTGGAGGTTTGTTGTTTAAGTGTTATATGTGTATGTCTGTCTGTCTGTCTGTCTGTCTCTCTGTGTGTGTGTGTGTGTGTGTGTGTGTGTGTGTGTGTGTATGTGTGCGCGTGAGAGGGAAATGGGCAGGACTCTGTACCGAGAAAGAGACAAAGGGAAGAGAGAACAACAAACAGAAAAGACATAACAAAAAAAAAAAAAAAAAAAAAAAAGAAAAGCAAAGAGAGGCGAGACATACTCTAAACATTTCAGTGCTTAGTGAGACAGGTGCATTTACATGGCTTCAAAACAGCGTTGCAATATTGCTACATTGGGGGCTATAAAGGGAGAGATTATACTCGGATGTGGAAGGGATCAGAATAACCAGGGAGTTATTTTCGGGTCGCGGTAGAGTTTTCCATCGATATATAGTTTGTCGACTGAGATGATTGTTTTTTTGCCTTCTTGCATGTTTTGTTTTCGGATAGGAAGTAGTTTTTTACGCCTGTCCAGGATTTCTCGGGGGAACTGATCGTTGAGACCAAAGTCCGTACCTTTCAAAAGCCTGCCGTGACGTTGGACCAGCTGTTTTTGTTTGAAATGTTCAAATTTCGCTACAATGGGTCGTGGACGTTTGTTTGTGAGGTTTTTTGGTCCGATGCGGTGAACACGGTGGAATGAAATGTCCTTCGCGATATCTGGTGATATTTTGAGGTGGGCTGTCATAAACTCCGTGATCAGCTGTTCTGGGTTGTCATCCTGTGATCGTTCAGGGATGCCGGAGAAAACGAGGTTGTCTCGCATGCTGCGCGACTGTAGTTCGAGAATGGTTTCTTTCATATCCTTGTTGTCTTTGGTAACGGAGGTGAGCTGGGTTGTGAGTGTAGAGAGAGAGCGTTGGAGAGATTTGTTTTCTTTTGTGAGTGTGGTTATTTGGGCTTGGCTGAATTCCAGGCTTTCGCGGAGCTGCTGGAATTCTTTGTGGAGAACTTCTACCAGTGCGATATGCGCGTCAAGTCCGGAAAGGTTGTTGTTGATTGAAATCAAAATATCACTGACCGCTGTACAGTCGGAGCATGATTTGTCTGGAGAGTTGTGGAAGGAATCAGAGTGCCGGCATCTCTTACTGCTTGGTGTGGAGACGCAGTTGTCTTTCTCCCGGTCTATTTTTGCGTCAGCCATTGTGCAGAATCGGTTGAAGCAATCGTCTATGTATTCCTCAAGGTTTTCCAGGTCGGTCCGTTTTATGAATCCAGATGATGGTGAGTAACAGAGAGTTTTTTTTTTATGAGCAGAAGAGAAAACTATTCGCTGTGTTTGTAATCTAGCAGCTGGGGGCTACCATCTTGGATCACGCACTCGTCTCGCCGAATCTCGCGGTCACAGGGACATCGCCTCCTCCTACCTTTAAACACTTTAAAATAATTAATAATATATATTCAGTAGCCCAATTTCTTAAGAGAAGGTTTAAGTTTGATGTTGATCTATGTACTTTTTGTAATTCTGATGATGAAACCCTGGAGTATTTGTTTTTTTTTTCATGTCAATATTCACACCATTTTTGGTTAAATATCAGAAATCGGTCATCTGTTACACGCAATACTCCTTCAGTAAGTATTTCTCATATCATATTTTATATGGATAAGCCCATCTAACTCCACCATCATAAATATAGTCATACTTTTAGCCAAATATCACACCCACTGTAACAAATGGAGAGGTAACAAACCTTCATTCTCCCGTTTTATGAATGAATTTAAATTGTATTATTCTGCTTTACTTAGATTAGGACTGGAAGGTAACTAGAATAATTTCTCATCAGATTTCGAAAGCACTATTGTTTTAAGCAATTTTTTGTATTTATTTATTTATTAGTTCATTATTTATTATATTCTTAACACCTTAAACTTTACTTTTTATAGTTTGTATTAAGCTATAATTTATATGCCCCCTAGTTTGTTTGTTCTGTTGTGCTATAGAAGACATTTCTGAATCGTAGTTATGCATTTTTTCCTCTACGAGTGTTTGTATTGTATTATTGTATTTTGTGTTAAGAAAAAAAAATACTGAAAACATCCGGCCGACCTGTTCCAGTCCAGTTTGTGGATGCGTGCTGATGACGTTCTTCCTTAGCAACAAGCGAACACTTCTTGACAACCGGCTCTACTACTGCAGGGAAAATAAACATCCTCATTGTTTGTGTTCTTCATCGTCCTCATCCTCTTTGTCCTGATGGATGGCATTGAGAATCCTGTGAGATTCCTCCTCAGATGGTCACCTACGCTGAAGAACACAACATCTTCAACCTGATGAAGAACATATTAACCAGTCTGGTGATCAATCAGCCTGAAGATCTGATCAGTTACATGATTGCTCTGCTCAAGATCAACAAAATACACAATCCCAAGGTCCTGCTGCTCGGTCCTCCTGGTGTTGGGAAACACACAGTGGCCAAAAGACTGAGCACTGAGCTGATGGCTGTACATGTCCATGTGTCCACTGATAATTTACTGCAGGACCCATCAGAGGCCCCTTCTGCTGAGGTGCTGGTTGAACGGCTCAAACAGAGAATGAAAGAGACCAACTGTTTCAACAGGAGCTGGGTGTTGGAGGGATTCCCTCAGATTCGTCTTCAGGCTCGGAGGCCACAGTCCTTCCTGACCATGTTGTGATGTTGGAGGCTCCTCATGATGTGCTGTTTAAGAGGATTCAAGGGAAACTGGTAGACCCACTGACAGGAGATGTGTACCACGAGACCTTCATCTGGCTGGATGACCCCACCATCGCTCATTGTCTGGTGAAGCTGCAGAGCCCGTCAGAGAAGCAACAATTGGCTGATCCTCATCATTACCACTGTGAGGTCAAGGGAATGACCTTAGGTTATCAGCACGTCCTGAAGGTCATCAACGCTCACCAACCACTTGCTAACATCATCCAACAAGCACTTGTACTTCATTCAGACACATTATCGCCACGACTCCCAGAATTATCCTGTTAGGTCCACCGGGGTTGGGGAAGAGTCACCAGGCCCGAATGCTGTTAGGGAAATACAAGATGGTGGATGTGGGCTGTGGTCGGCTGCTGAGGTCTGTAGCAGCCAGTGATTCAACCTTGGGAAAAGAGATCCAACCATACCTGGATGCTGGGAGGTCAGTTCCAGACTCCCTGGTGCTGTGGGCTGTGGAGGAACATCTGACCTGACTGGACTGCAGCAACAGAGGCTGGATCCTCCATGGCTTCCCCCGTGACCTTTAACAAGCCAAGAGCCCGCAGGAGGCCCAGTAAATACCCAAAAAATTCTTCATCCTGAAGTTGACTGATGATGTTTGTCTGGAGAGAATCACACTCAGGGCTACAGACCCACTCAGTGGGGAGCGGTTCCACACTGACTCAACTGGCTCCTAGTTCTGAGGTCCAGAACAGACTGCAGACCAGACTTGAGGACAGCCCAGACGCTGTGAGACACACACTGAGTCAGTACAGGAGATACGCTGAAGCCCTGCAGTCTGTATCTAGATGCAGTTCATATTGATGCTGATTAGGATCTTCACTCAGTGTTTGTGGCTTTGGAGAGCAAACTGACAGCTGACTAACAGACAGGAGGACACACCTGGACTCCACTGGACACATCTGGACACACCTGGGGGACAGGAGCAGGAGGAACTGCTGTACTTAACTTTAAACTTTCCTTCATCAGTTTTTAAAGGACCAGTGTGTAATAATTACGGGAATTTATTGACATAAATGGAATAGGTTATACATAAGTATGTTATTTATTATTATCAATCAACTTAAACTTATAATCTTTGTTTGCGTTACCTTAGAAATAGCCATTTATAGTTACATAGGGAGCGGGGTAGCCTTTTACGGAGGCCGCCATCTTGCAGCTGCGCAGAGTGAACGCGTTACGTAATCTCCACAGTGTAAATACGGGCAACGAAGAGGAGGGCAGACAACGGTGTTTACTGGCAAACTATTTTGTTTTCTAAAGGCTGACACCCACAGTATTGACCAGTGGATGATCATAGTTGTTATTTACCACAAGGAAAAGAAGCAGACAGAACTCTTGTTCTCAAAGAAGCAAAAACATGAAGAAACCAAACGGCAGTGTGACAGGAGATGGCAGAAAACAAGCTCCAGCTTTATCTACCATGAACTGCTTCTACTGGGACAGACAGGTTAGTCATCACAATGAAATAATGGTGCTGTCCAGACATGTCTGATTATCAACAAAACGGCGCTGATTAATAGGTTTTTCATTAAAATTTTAATATAATGTATAATAAATTATACATTCATTAAAATGATCTAAGATACGGTCATAAAGTGACTTTCTTACATCAGGGGTATTTAACCATTGTTGCATCATTGTTGGCTAAGAGTAAGTAAGTTATCATCAAAGTAAAATTTAAAAAAAAAGTCAAAATTTATTTTCACTAATTAGCTCCTCATATCTGGGTGATGGCTGCTAATCAACTGAATCATCAGATCTGTTTTTTGTTTGTGATGAAAGTCTGCAAACATTTTCATGGAATATAATTGAATACTCATGTATGACATCATTATGTATATTTTGTTACTCTCCTAAAGGCAGCAAAGGTAAAAGGGCAGTCCATTCTCCATTCTACGCACCTGTATCACACCGACGCACAAAAAAGCCTCTTGGATGCATTGGCCAAACCCAACAGGAAGTCCGCCATTTTGAATTTCGCAGTAATTTTTGCCATTTTCCACATGCTGTATTTTAACGAACTAGTCCTACAGAAATGTTCCGAAAGATTTTGCTATTTTTGAAGGATATGGCTGTGCCACAAGACATGAAATTGCCATGACTTTAGTGTAAATACTCCGATCTGCATTGATAAGACATTGTTTGATAGAAGTCTTGGCCTGAAGTCATTTACATGACAATATCCCATCATAGTCAAAGCAGCACCTACTGGCAATAAGAAATTACATGTTTTACACTTTGACACACCCCTCTAAGCAGGTTGACTATATGAAATTTAAATCTGGTGAGATATGCACTAATATGTTGCTAATGCTAAATTGTGAAAATTGTCATGTATTGTCAGATGGCGTAGTGATGACAGCTCGGTTAAGGTTGATATTTCACCAAAATACATGCAGTCGCTTTGACTTAAGTCTACATGGTTCAATCTGTCTGAAACTTCACATGTGCATAACAGTCTGGGCCTGAACACATGTGCAGTGTCACAATTGTGGCTCTGTAAGTGCCTCACCACCAACTTTCTACAAAGCAGCCACTGTGTCTCTTTTCACCCTCATTGACAAAACTTGGCAGGCAAATGTATCCAAAAAAAAAATCCTTTATGGAGCCACATCTGAAAACCACCAGGAAGTTGGTTGTCAAAAAAAAAAAAAAAAAAAAAAAAAAATATATATATATATATATATATATATATATATATATATATATATATATATATATATATACATATATATATACACACACACACACACGGAGAGAGAGATGGATATAGATAAAACAAGTCAAAAGCCAGTAATACAAAAGTTTTTGCACAAGAATCAAGCATTAAATATTGTGTTGACGTTTAAACTGAAAGGAAAAATGGGTAAAGCAAACAGATTTGTTTTCCTGGCAGAAATAAAAATGAGAGAAATACACATAATACTCAAAAAAGAACAGGGTCAGTTTTGGTATTATTCTATATCCTTTTTTTAATTATTATTAATTTTAATAATATAATGTTTACAACTCACTGGACACCAGTTTTCTCTCAGAAAAATAAATCTGCAATTTTTCACCAGTAATTCATTTGTATATTTAGACCTTGTACAGAAAAAACGAAGAACAGAAGAGTTGTTGCCTATTTCTACCAGTAACCCTAAAGAATAAAAGGTAAGGAGAGGTTATTTTCTTTTTAAAAGAACATGGCATCCTACAAGGAGCAAATCTGGAAGGGACAAAGAATCAATCACTGAATTTGCTGTACAGTAGGCAGCACAACATTGCCATCTTGTGATATAAAAAGGCAACTACCCTGCATCAGGTATCTGCCCTACATATATAAGAAGTCAGGGACCAGTTATACAAAAATTTTGGTGCAAGAATCAAAAATCAAATATTGTTTTGATGTTTAAACCAAAAGGAAAAATGGGTAAAGCAAGCTGATTTTTTTTTGTTTTGCTGGCAGAAATAAAAATGAGAGAAATCTAAATAATAATACTAAAAAAACACAAGATGAATTTTGGTGTCATTTAATTCCTTACTTTCTAAAATTAAGTCATCAGTTTTAGCAATTTTCAGTTGTTCTCTTTTAACAACCTCCTACAATATCTGTCAGATTGCATGTAAACTTATTAAGCACTTTTCAACAAACGGTGTGAATGCAGTGTGGCACCTAACTTTGATGTTCCCACATAAAACAGGAAATTGTTGTAACTCCATTTGGCATCATCCAATCTACCCTTAATTTCATGTTCGATAAAACTCTCACCCTAAGGACATCTACATGCTAATTATACCTTTTGGCAACAAGAAGCAGCATTGTGTAACATTTTCATTTTGTCAAACTTTAAAGGTCACATAATTGATATTAATGTGTTGACACACAGCACTATGTAACAACATTTAAACCACTGACATAAAAAGTGATTAAGGTTATTAATCACACGGGCCTTCATGTACATGCCAAAATATCGAACCCCCATCCTAGTAAAACCAGGAGTACCATTACCAGTGCCTTTTGCTTTTTGACACTACATGGAAGGTAAAGCAAAACCTGCATTAGCAACAGTATGTTAGTGGCAGCATTAATATGCAATAATTGTACTTGATTTTGTGCAACAAATGTGGATAACTATGCAATTTCAGCAGTTTTGAAGAAGTGCTATCTATAGCCTATATATTTGTCAATAAATGTTTTAGTTAACTAGCTGTTGTAACACAGGAAATGAAACCTTTTTTGTTAGATTGAACAGACATTTAAAGAACAGACAAACATAATATAATACACACTGATAAAAGTAGATGCTAAACCTGCATTACAACAGCATGTGTGGGAGCATTTCATATTATGCCACAAGTGAACTCTGTTTAGCTCACCAAATGTGGATAAGTGTGCTGCACATGACATATATATTTGTAACCTTGCTGTACTTATAAATGCTTTTGTAATGCAGGATATAAAAACATTATTTCCTCTCTATAGAACACAAATTCAAAAATAGAACTTGAAGGGAAAACATGCATATAAAACAGTTATCACAATAAACAGAATGATACAAATACAATACACATCACAGCATGCATATAATGGGACTGAGTCTGAGTGTACACTCAACACAACTGATGCAATCTTCATGCAGTCTAGCCTTGTCCAATAATAATACATGCCAAGCAAAACACTATACCTATTCCTTGTCTCTACAATTCCATTATAAATATGCACACTCCACGATGGATGGATGGATAGATGGATGGATAGAGTAAAACCATCTCATAATGGTTTCATCTCCTGACATGAGCAATGAAACACCTAACACCACCACAAAAAGCCCAGTTTGACCATTCAATAAATTACATTCAGCTATCGTCTAATTTATTTCATTGCCCATGACCTATTGCCACAACAATATGTAAATGTAAGCCAATAAGATGTTTTCCTGTGCAGTGACAGAAGCACTGTAAAACAGCTACATGTCTCAGCACAGATAAACTATCACATTGATGCAAAGTTTTATCTCCTCTTCCTTTGTCAAACAAAGCCCCTAAATTAAATCTGCAACAATGCCAGTTCTCCCTCATCATCAATGCAAATCCTAGATGCAAAAGAACATACAATCCCTTCACAGTCACTAAAATATGTTGGCAACACTACAGATTCTACATCACATTGTGTCGTTTTCACATACACATGATCAATGAATGTGCCCTTCTCTGTTGTAGGTTCTGTGACATACTGAATTAACCCCTTCTCTGTTACAAATTTACAGATCAATGAAGACTTCAGAATATTATCATTAAAATCTCCCATGATAGCTATGGTGTTACTTTGTGTATTTACCCAATCAAGTAACTTGCCTAGATTTTCTTTAAACAAAGACATGGGATAAGATGGTGGCTGATAAATGACTGCTATTAATATGTTGTAACTGACATAGTTGTAAACTAAACATTCTATATTATAACATTCTATGGCTGGATAGGATTATGTGCCAAATTGTTTGCACTATAGATGTCACCATGTTGTTGGCCTTAAATTTCCATCTATTTGGGGTTATTACTACTGTATGATAAACTCTGTGGCTGACTATGAAAACTATAACCATTAATGTTTACATTTTCCAATGAGGGCACTTCAGGTAGCCAAGTTTCTGTAACAGCAATACAGTTAAGCTGCAAATGCTGTGTACATGCCACCAAATCTGCTACATGTCGATGTAAAATTTGCACATTCATCAAGAACACATTAAAGGTATGTATGTTGATGTTGTGCCTTGTAATATTTTCAACCAAGAAGGGAGGCATGTTTTCAATTGCATCCTTAATGCCATATTTACAGTACAACGTCTTCTCTTCAAAATCCTTTATAATCAACCTGCCAAACTTCTAACATGGCTTAAGGCCACATATGCCTGACCAGGTGCAAAGATTTTCTTCAAAGACACCACAGCCTTATCTACAGTGAGACCTTGAACTTTATGAACAGTTAAAGCCCAAGCTAATTTAAGGGAAAATTGCCACGATTTTTCATGGCCTTTTTTTCTGGATCAATACCGGTTGAACACGCTAAATCTACTGAAACACTTGCAGATCGTTTTCTCCTTTGTTAAATTTGATGATGATCACATTGGTGCAAAAAGACTTTGAGAGGAAACTTACTACTCTCTGAACTATCTATGTGTGTGACAGTACCACAAATACCATTAACCAGACCATCACTTACATCTACATTTTTACATAACATGACACGCGCATCCTTCCCCAACAACAACTGCTCGGACAAACAAGTGTTCGGTGCCTTGGCATGATGCCCTTTAATTAATTCAAGTTTACCCGATTTCTTATCATTTATAAAATCCTGAGCATCTACCTGGATGTATGCAGGACAAGTCACCAGTCTGTTTAATCTGTCTTAATCTACCATGAACATATGCCATCAGATTGTGGTCAACCATAGATATTTCAATGATTAAAATTTGTAGATTACTATATTTAGCACAAAGAATTCAGCTTTTCCTCACCCAAAGGTGTGTAAGGTAAGTGAATATCTTTACCAATTCTAAATGTATTATGAATTGTTGTTGCATGTAAATTATATGCAGCAATCCCTGTAGGAGCAGTTAACAACACACAAATATCATCAGGATGACGACAAACTGTTGACAACAATCTAACTGCCTCATACTGAATAGCTTTAATTAAATGTCTCTTGCCTGTCCCTGCACCACCTGTAATAAAAACATGTAATGGGTCTGGATTCTTCCCCATTACCTTCTCTAAACACCTGTGTCTAATCTGATAAAAAGCAGAGATCTGTACATCAGAGACCTAATTAATGCCAAACCATCACTTCTGCACAAGATATTATCATTTTTCTCCAACTGTGCCTTTTGTTTACTAGTAGCTGGTAAATCTGGAATAATGTCTACCTGTTATTCCACTATCTATTCTTTCTCTTTGAGCTCTTCTACACACTCTAAACATTCCCGTTCCTGCTCCAAGCACAATTCACACCAAGCATCTTCAATTAAACCATTACCATCAATTGAATTTTGAATATTATCCAACTTAATCTCCATCTATTTCAAACTTCTGTCTATTGCTCTCAACAACTGACCTAACCGAATGTACTAAACCATCACTAAACCTTAACTGACTGTGCTTATAAAAATGTTCAAATGATTCAAAGCTTGGAGGTTTTAGCTGCACATCTACATGATAGGGAAAGAACAACTGCAAACTAGTCTGATGAAATAATTCAGGATTCTTTGTCAAAGAAAATCATGCATATTGAACAACTGCAGGCTTCATCACAAAGCCTAAGTCATTTTTCAACTTAATCCTATTATTAGACTTTTAATTTTTAGCCAAAACACGATACTCTGACGCAAATGTTGCTAAACACGTCATTAAAAACAGAATCATCTGTCCTATTCTTAGAACAGTCAACTAAACTAGTCATCCACATGTCCTCTGTTGTGAGTTCATGTGATGACACCTTTTGCCTCAAAACACTCAAAGGTAAACTCATCTTAACTACATTAACACCTGTTGGCACAAACACAACTTTCTGAGAACACTCTTTTAGATGCGTATTTGTTAATCTATAAACAGCCTCTTGTGCACAAACATCTCTATTGTGTAAATCTACACTTCCTAACTTCTTTGTTGCCTCTTTTGCACTAACATTTCCCTCTTTAGAAGCCTCTCTCTGTGCATTCCCTAACAACAGTCCCATTTCATTCTCGGCTTTAGATATATAAGAAATAATATACACTACACACGCATAAGCATCAACTACATACTGGATATCCATATTGGCATTCCAGCACTTCAACAACGGTTTGCTATACTGGTTGATCCAAACCTCATTACCCTGCCTTTTCAACACAACTTCTGTCTTCCTAGCAAAACGCTGATAAGCTGCCTCAAAACTTGATTGAGTTATCCCTAAAGTTCCACACAGTTCATAGCTAGCTGTTTCATCTGAAAGCACCATCTTAATTGCAGTCAAAATGAAACTTGCTTGCTCTTTTTCTTTTCTGTGTTCTCCACCGGACACTTACATGTTTTGTCACACTCATCTTCACTTTTATTGCGACATATAAATGTTCAAGCCGATACTGGCCTGGGAAAATTGAAGTGACAGACAGTTTTTGAATGTTGCTTTGAATGTTGTTGTACTGATGACACAATGTCTAATAATGTGTCATCTTCTGATGGTAATTCACAAGTTATGTATTTATGAATAAACTCAATGACTTCTTCATCTGAATCTCTATCAATTTGTGGGGCGTCCCGTACCCAAATCAAAGAATGAATATGAGGGGATCCACGTTGTTGGAATTCCACCCTATAAAAGTAGTGTTTTATTTTGCCAATTCGATGTGAAGGAGACATAAGAACTTCCCTCACAAAAATATGCAATCGATAATTGAACATTCTTGTCGCAGTAACAGGATTACGATGCAACAAGTCACACCCATCTGCCCACTCCAGGTCCTCTGTCTACATTCTACATTCTACCCTCCCTATTAATAAGATTTGTCCACCACATATCTGCCGAAGAAAATAAACAAAACCAAGTTGGAATACCAAGCTGACGAACACAAGCTAACAGGTCACGCTAAGCTCCCTGCCAAAAAGCTGGAGTACCTCCAATAGGTTTCAAAAAATGGAATCCATCATCCAACAACCTCTTCGACTCTTCACTATTCAGCATATCATCACTAACTCTTTGAGACATACAACCTCCTGTTCCTTTATGCAGCGCTATTGATGCATTGGACACAACCTGTTCAACCTCAGACATGCACTGAGCAAAAAAATATATTCTACATTTTGCACAAATCTACCATCAGCATGTAAAATCCTGTTATTAAAATATCACGATAATGTCAACCTATACTACTATCATGAAAAGTATTACATCCATTCGAAACAACACAGGGAAACATTTGGCTTCATTATTATGATCCAGAAGTAATTTCACAGGGCTATTCCCTTCTGTTGGAGCCACATTCAGTATGTCATCAAAATACTGATTCAGCACTTCCTGACCAATATCAACTGGCATGAGACACGCGTCCTGAAACATACAATTTTGCTGTCTATGATGCAAAAGCTCATCATCGCCAACCTCTGCAGGTTCAACACTTTCTACCCCATCAGTCTCCTGTCCTACAACCTCATCTTCTTCCCTAACCATGCTTCATTAAACTCTACATCTTTATAATGAACATTTGTCCGTTTTAAATATCACAGCCTTTTCTTATATGCAAACAATCAACAAACTGATATTCATAATGGCCTTTATAAGTCAACTTCCGCTTCAATTTTACTCGCAACAAAGACCCTTCTATATTAGAACATGGCAACAGATTGCTTGTCTGCACTATATTAGCTGGAACACATGTGACCAGTCCATGAACTCCATTTTGCCCTCCTTTAGCAATGCCAACAGTTTCATAAACGGTATATGAAAGGCAATCAAATGTTCTAAACTATTCAGACAGGCCAATTCAGGAGGAATCGGATGAACCTCCAAATTGTTCACTACACATTCAGGTGGCACCTCACCTTTATTAATCTTACAAAGACACGTATTACAAATCCATAATTGACCTCTAGCTGAATCCAGCCATTGACAGAGCATTATACGCTCCTCACTAAATGTGTGTACATATTTTTCACTTATACATTTATTTGCAATTAAAGCCATTTCTTTCCTCTTATAATCATCCCTTTTACAGAGAGGGACCTGGCTGCAGACCTCCAACCTCCACTGCTGACAGGAAACACGTGACCTCCACAGCGAAAGATGTTTATTTTTGTTTTTTCCAGTATGAGGGCCACATTCTGCACAATCACTATTTCATTCTTAAAACTGGCACATTAAAAAATAAGCACATAGATTAAAAAAATAGACAAAGTTTATTCATGAAATATTTTAAAAGTCTATTGACTCTAAAGGCTTCATACAATAATTTACATTAAGGATATGAAGTTAATAAGTCTTTAAAATGTCACCTATTCTTTAAAATGCTGTAATATTTGCATAAACTGTATTTGTTAAAGATGAAGAATACACCAATGAAAGTAAAAAACAAAAATAGACAACATGACAGACCTCCGCAAGTGAGCACCTCCTCAGTTAACGGGTCACTGTGAGGTAGATCATTAGATCATCAACACTGGATTTAGTTTAGCTCACAAACTGTGATTCATAAATCCCATAGCCCAGTCTGAAGGTTGACGTTTCGCCATGCATTGCGTTGACTCGTCAGATCGCGGTGTGTTTTTAATGGACTGTTATAGAACACAGAAGTTATTAATAGACTGGCGAGATCATTCATGGGTCTGGGGTTATCTTTAAGACTTGATCATCAGTTTCTCCCTCCTCTGTTTGTCTCGTTTCATTTCCATTCATGAATAAAGATAACAGTGAATTGTAGTAATGTGTCTTAATGATGGAAGTGGGACGGGGCGAAGATTCAATTTAAAATATTGTGTGAAGCATTTAGCCTTTTAAAATAGATAATGAAGAAATTATGTGGATATATGCCTTTTTAATTCATGTGCAAATTGCAAATTTTAAGAACCAGTCTAGGCTGGAATTAACATGGACCCTCTTGACCCCCTTTACCATGATTACAGAGCATTTGGACCTGAATAAACAGTTAACACTGATTTGTGTTCACATTTTTTTTTATTTTAGCAATGGAACATTTACTTATTTATTTATTTATGCATCTATCCATCCACCCATCCATCAGGCGCAGCGTTATGGGTGGGCCTGGGCCCACCTCTCTCTCTCTCCTGTTAAAAGTCGTTGTAGCTCACCCATCATTCTGATCACTTCATTTCTCTCTCTCTCTCTCTCCTTACAATCAATTTAAAGAGTAATCCAGCAGGATCAAATGAAAATGCATTAAAAGGAATAAAATTGCAGTTTTCTTAATGGATTGATAAACTGATCTACTTGAGATAAGGAGATATCCCGTGCCATTTGAAATAAATATAAACTGCAGATTGAAACTGTTCAAAAGATTTTAAGTGTCATAATCAACTGGAAGTGCTTGTCGCCATCCACAGTATGATACCAGTGATTTTTGTTGAAGTAATGTTACACCTGCTCAAGTACTAGTTGTTTTTTTGTTGCATCATGACACTCACTTGCAAATGTTGCCCTGACAGAATTGCTACCCTCAACCTGAGCTGCAACTCAGACAAGATCATCACTATCACTAATGACTGTAGCACTGTTCAAGTCAGGATCAATTTGACATGCCTTCAGAGAAATGCTAGAAACTGCATACTGCTGTCCACCTGAAGAAGTTTTTAGATCCCTGATGTGAAGCACCAGGTCATCAAGGTGTTGCAAACAACAGCCGTGCTAATTTTGGGCGCAAAGCCAGACCTGTTACGTGTGCCGCAATCAACCACCACAAAATAATTTTGGTGATGAATAACAACACTAACTGCACCACTGAGGTTGAACAGACACATTCCATCCCTCAACAAATATTCTTGCAAACTATCACACATGACAGTCTCCTCTTCTGGGAGCACAAAAACCCTGTAAACTGGCGGACCAATAGCTACATTCCAGTTCCTGCCAAAAACACTGTGCTGTTCAATCAACTTGCACAACTGCTTCTGTTTAGCATCAATTTTCCTACCTTCCTGAGCTTCATATGCGGACAACTTGCTCCCTTCTACACCAATCTCATCAACATTTGATGCTCACTATGTACACACAGGAGCAATCACATGTTTAATGGCAGCCACAACACTACTTGCTATCAACCTGTTCACATCATGAGTCAATGGTGCCACTCTGACATCAGTCCATGCAAAAACGGATGACGGCAACGTTTCTGAACACCTGCAACAAAGAGGATTAGCATCAGACTGACCTTTGATACATGTTGGGGTGCGCTGCATCTGAAGGCTCTCCTCTGGCACCTTTACTATCAGTCAATCAATCAATCAATCAATATTTTATTTATACTTTTCATACAATCAAAATGTAGCACAGTGCTCCTCCAACACAACGTCCTCCATCACAGCCACTGGCACAGGACTGGTAGATGAAGGTCCAGAAGCCACCTCCACAGCACCCAAAGTCGTCTCCACCTCGAGGAAACAAAAAACACATAAGAAAAAAAAGAAAAGAACAATGAATGAATTGCACATTATACATTTAGAGAGATTTTACATTACAGGGAAAAGACAAATTTACAATGACCATAACATAGCTTTGCTAACTCCATTCAAAAAACATCATTCACAGTAAGTGCACCAACCTCCTCCCTCAGAGCTTGGGGCAGCACGGGGGACAGGATGGGTGGGGGGACAGGGCTGGCAGGTGTCACCTGGGAAGAAGACACCTCCACAATGCTTGATGCTGCCTCCAGCTAGAAACCAAAAAACAAACAAAAAAAATAGTAATGTACATATTGATACACAATTATTGATTTTGTGTGTATTATACTGTGTTTGTGCTTAGTTAATGTTATTAACACAGATATACACAACATAAAATTGTAATGAAGTTTGATTTTATGTCAATTTGTACATTTGATGCAACCTACAGGCTACCAATCAAAAGGATCTATTAATGAAAGAAAATACTGAAATCTTGTTTTTAACTATACTGTATACTGCAATTGGTTTGCATGCTCCAGTCAGAAAAATCTGACATTTTACACAAACCTCCACCACCACAGCCTCTTGTTTAGGACTGGTTGCTGAAGCCTTGGTGGACAAAACCACAGGGTGGGGGGGGGGGTTACTTGTATTGGGATTAAATAATTGGGATTAATAAAAAAAAAAAAATATATATATATATATACATATATATATATATATAATAGCAACAACAACTATTTGTATAGCACCTTTAAAAACAGAGTTTACAAAGTGCTTTGACAGACAAAGTAAAAGAGCACAAGAGCAGGATACCATGGAAAAATAACAACAGAGGGCCAAATAGGAGTTAACTAAGACTGAGTAAAAAAAGACAAGCAAAGACACTAAAACATATAAAAAAAATAAAATAAAACACAGTAAAAGAAATAAGAACAGTAAAACTAGAAAAACATGACACTAAGAATAAGTTAAAATGAAGAGGGCAGAGATTACAGAGACATAACATGATGTTGTCAAGTCAATATAAATAATAAAGGAATGGAATAAGACAACATCGACATCACATAAAAGCAAGTCAATAAAAATGGGTTTTAAGAAGTGATTTAAAAGATGTCACTGAATCTGCAAGCCTTATCTCCTCAGGCAGGTCATTCCAAAGTCGAGGGGCCCTGATGGAGAAAGCGCTGTCACCTTTAGGTTTAAGCCTCGACTTTGGAACAGCTAGGAGTTCCCTGCCCGAGGATCTAAGGCTGCGTACTGGCTTGTAAGGGAGTTAACATTTCAGCTACACTGAAAAAAGTGATTTTGACCCCTAGTAAATGTTGCTTATATTAATTAAGCATATTTTAATAGAAATAGTTGTGTTATTTAACTCCACTTATAAAATATAAGACATTTCAACCTATATTGTCAAAAATATGAGTATCGTATTTTATTTAATTAAATGTATTTCGAAAAAATTAAGTGTAACCAAATTGCGCATACCATCCGGTTTGGATTTTGAAGTTTGCGCATGTGCAAGAACATACCGCCTTTTTAGGATTTTGGGGCGTAGGTCAGTTACTCACTCTGGAGTCTGGACACCCTGCCGGTACATGTTGCTCTCATTACAGGCTGAATTACGGATTGTTTGGGTAAGTCTTTAATAATCATTGGTATGTTGTAGTTTAACTTTCACCATGGTGTAAGCCCTATTTACTTTATTCAAATGATTATATACTCAAGTAGTTACAGCTATGTGCCTATTTAATTCGGGTGGTTAAGATAGCCATGTGAGGATGTGTTAGCTTGTTAATGCTCCTGATATTAGATTGTCCATGTGGCTAAACACGAATCAACTCGGCTCCGGGCGGGGTATCACAAATGGTGAGTTAAGTTTAACTTGAGTCGTTTGGACTTTGATTCGGTTAAGGCACTTGGGGGGGTGGGGGCGGCGGCAACCGCCAAGGAGGAGAAGGCAGAGGCAAGGCTGCGGTCCACCATGTCCTACAAATAAACAATAAAGCAGCAAATTACCGGCCGGAGAAGAGGTAGACGTAAGTTATTAGCTTCAGATAACTCGACATAGATTTTACAAGTTAAACAGACGTTCACAATATGTTGATGACCAGCTACCGGTACGTAACTTATCGGTAGTGGCCATCATATTAAGTGTATACATCCAGATTGTCCATGCATCTTTAAGACTTGGAATTCATTTTTGACACACCTGTCAAGGAGTCATAGCAATGCCTTAAAGCACTCTGACAAATATACATTTTCCTGCCAACTGTGTGGCTTTAGTGAACTTGGAACTGAGCGTGATTATTTTGTACATGTAAACCATCATCTAAAAAACAATGAGACAGTCAATTGTATGTTTAAAGGCTGTGAATACAAAACCAACGTATATAGTACATTCAAGTCTCACAAAAGTCGGAAGCACAGCTTGCATTCATTCGTAGATTTTAAGGATGGTGTAGTCCATGGACTTTCTGTGACTGAAACTGCAGAGCCTGGTGGTTCAGACAATGAGGAATGCTGTGACAACAGCCAATCTGATATTGATTTGAATACAACAAAGGATCATACAGATATAATTGAACAAAAACTTGCAGCATTATTATTAAAACTAGAAAATATTTTTCATGTGCCAAGTGCTGCCATTGATGAATTGCTGGAAGAACTTCAGTACTTGTTGAGTACAGCATCTCTGTGTAGTACAACAGATGTGATACAAGACACGCTCAGTAGTTACAGCCTGCAAGTTGATCAAACTTTCATTAAAGAACTTGCATCCACTCTCTGTGTATCTAATCCCATATGCAAGTCAATTGGTAAAGGCTGTCCCTTGGCAACATCGTTTAAGCGCAAAAAATACTACAAGGACAACTTCAAAGTTGTAGAGCCCATAGAATATATATTGGATGAAAAAGGCAAAAGAACACTGCAATATGTTCCAGTATTAAAAGTTCTGCACCAGCTTTTCGCAGACTGTCACATTCTTAATAAAGTATTAGACAGTAGTGTCACATCAGAGGAAAAAGGAACAGAAGTGATATACAGGTCTTACCGAGATGGTTTGTTCTTTAAAGAAAACAGCTTTTTATCAGGAGGCCAATTGAGAGTGTTACTTAATTTGTACGTGGATGATTTTGAGATTTGTAATCCGCTCGGCACATCTCGCAAAAACATAAAATCTGTGCTGTTTATTGGACTCTCAGCAATTTACCGCCTGGTTCCCATTCCTCATTGTCTTCCATTCATTTGGCTTAAATGTGCAGGTCTGAAGACGTCAGGAGTTACGGTTATGAAAAGGTCCTAGATCCCTTGTTGAGGGATCTTGTAACTTTAGAAAGTCATGGTATTTTTATTGCACAGCTTGGCGATCTTGTTAAGGGCACAATACAGTGTGTTATAGCAGATAACTTGGGAGCGCATGGAATTTCTGGATTGACAGAGAATTTTGTAGGTGAATACATTTGCCGTTTTTGTTTGGCCCAGAAGTCTGAAATTCAGCAGAAAGAAGTGAGTTCAGATGCGTTTACTCTCAGAAGCAAAGAGTCACATGAAACGCATGTTAGTTCAGCACAGGGCAACGTGAAACCATGTTATGGTGTTAAAAGGCCGTGTGTTCTCTCTGCACATCTTTCTCATTTTCAACGTTTGCACTGGCTACCCCCCAGATGTTGCACATGACATCTTTGAAGGCATAGTACCAGTTGAGTTGGCACATTGTCTGAATCACTTAATGTCCAAAAAATATTTCACACTGGACAGTCTCAATGAGTCCATTTTGAAATTTCCTTACAAATGGACAGACAAGAGTAATCGTCCACATTCTATTCCAAAGGCCTTCATGCAGAACAAAACTATTGGAGGGAACGCTCACGAAAATTGGAGTCTTGCGTTTTCTCCCATTTTTGGTTGGACAGTTAGTGCCCTCAAATGAGCCAGCCTGGCAGGTCATTTTGGACCTGAGGGATATTGTGGATTTAGTCGTTGCACCAGTACATACTGCGCAATCACTTGCTTTCCTTGAGGAAAGAATCTGTGATCACAGATGCAGGCTACAAGAGGTGTTTCCAGGTATAAAACTTTTACCAAAACATCATTTCGTCGAACATTATCCACAGATGATTCGATTTTTTGGTCTGCTCGTTTGTCTGTGGACAATGAGATTTGAAGCAAAGCATAGTTTTTTTAAACAGGTCGTTCGTCACACACGCTGCTTCAAAAACATACTCTTATCCCTGGCAGTGAAACATCGGTTCATGATGGCATATTACTTGGAGTCAAACACAACCAAAAAATGCAGCTTGACTGTCTCAGCTGTCTCAACTGTCTCTGTTGACATTTTGCATCAGGATGTACAGAAAGTTTTGAAACTAAAATACCCTGATATTGCACACATTCAGCTCACTAAGACTGCGTCTGTCAATGGAGTGACATACAGAGAGGGCATGGTTGTTGTTTGTGGCTCTACTGGTGGCTTGCCAGACTTTGCAGAAGTTGTCCAGATGGTTGTTTTGGAGGGAAACTTGAGTTTCATTGTCAAAGAGTTTCGTGCTTGGTATATGGAGCATTTTAGGGCATTTGAGTTGTGTCCAACCTCTCAAGTCTCCCTCATTCAACTTGGTGCCCTCGTAGACCAGTACCCCTTGGCAGATTACAGGATTGGAGGCCACCGAATGCTGACACTTAAAAGATTCATACATATACAAGGTCAGATCACACTAAATCATGTTTTGTTTATGTGTTATTCTGTTCATTTTTTAATATTTGTTTATTTTTCTCTTTCATATTTAGATTGAAGAATGGCCGAGCCCATGAAGCTGAGAGTCATCGTAGAAGAGGATGACTACAGAAGACTTGATCTCCACCCAGGAAAGCCAAAGACTTTAATGGACTTGCACAAAACAATTTGTGATGCATTTGGAATTGAAAGAGACTTTCGCATTCAATTCATGGATCCTGACTTCAATAATGAGTTCATGAACATTACATCAGTGCAAGACATTCAAGACAGAGGAACAATTAAGCTTGTGTACATGCAAAATTGTTTGGATATGAATCCCATTTCAAGGCCGAACTCTCCAAGCACTGCTGGATCATCTGCAAGCCCATCAAGCATTCACACACCTCAGAGTGTGTCCTCATTGTCTTCATCTGACTCCGACACCACCATCATTCTGTCCCATTCAGACAGTGAGCTGAGAACGCGTGCATGGCCCCGTGACTTCACCATTCCTTGCTTCCCATACGATGTGGAGGTTCAGCTTCAGCGGGGAAATGAGATATTCAGAGAAACTGGCACAAGTCTGAAGATTCCACCAGGTCTGAAGTCCAACATCCTAGACAAACTGGCTGAAGAAATTTTCCAGTATACAGCATATCCACAAAATCACCAGATAGATGATGTAGCAGGGGCGCTCATCAATAAATTTCCCTGTTTGCAAGATCTGTCTGCCACTGGATACTACAGCTGGATGATTAGCCTGAAATACAAAATGGCTAATTACCGGACAAAGATGCGGAACATTGGATGTCCTGAAGTGACTGTTAATGCATTGAAAAATAAATCAAGAGATCAATGCTTCCCAGCCAAAAATGTAAAGAAAGCTAAAAAGGCAGAGGTCAACTATTGTCCTTCACACCCCACTGGCGAAACAGATGACAGTCTGGAAAACTTGCGAGTTGAACTTTTGACTGATGTCAGACAAAGAAACGGGGCATCAGATGTAAGAGAGAAGATGTCTAAAACTTTCTCTTACCGAAGAAAAGAAGTGGTGCATGGAAGTCCAGGTGCTGGAGAGATGAAAGTGAGGTGGCCTGCACTTTTCCATATTAAGGAGGTAAATACATGTTTGCTTCCATCCAGTGTGCCTCTTTCCATTGTGCATTTCCACTATGTGTTATGATTTCACTATGTATATTACAAAAATCACCATTACGTAAATAACTGAGCACAGTGTTCTTTGTCTTCTGCCACTTTTTTTATGTGCAACAGATAAATGCTGAATTTCAGCGGATTACAACACACCCACTCGAGACGACCTTCATGGCACAGTTGGACAGTCTTCAGCCTCAGCTGACATCAGTTTTCCAGAAAAAGGGAGGTGTCACTGGCCAGAAACTAGCCAAACATCTGCAGATCTTACAAGAGGTAACTGTTAATTCATTGTTGTCTATATGTGTGCTTTAATATATTCTGTTTCAGTAAAGCCTGGATCATTAATGTAAGACACATTTCCAAAGAAATATTTTACATGTTTACATGTTATGGTAGCAAAGCCAGCCCTGTTTTCTCTGGTGGCACAGTTAATGTACACCACCTGCACTGAGCAAGATTTTTGACCATGCTTAGCACAGCGCTTTCATCCTATACATCAATACATGTCACATATTGTAACCACACCACAAGTATTTTGTAATCAAAGGAATAAGGTTATTTATAGTATAACCATGAGTTGAAAAATTTAAATATTTTTGTAATTACTTTAGTGCCTGGAAATGTTTTTAATCAGTGGAATCTCTTCACACAGGCTACAAGTGATGTTCATTCAAAAAGGGCAGCAGTCCTTAGAGCACTTTGCCCCTCTACCTTGGTGAGGATGATGGACATCTGATCCATGAGTATATGGTAAGTTTAATGTTCTGAATGTAACTCGTATTTAAGATTCTGAAGTTTGTTTGTCCTGTAGTTTTGGCTCCCCACTGGGCCTCTTCAGTGTACAGCAGAGGTGTCTGTTGTTGTTACAGTGCACCATTATAGAATCTTTGACATGCAGTGATGTTTCTTGTGCTGCTTTACATGTCCAAGTCAGTATAGTAAAATGTTTTGTTCCTGTTGCTTATATGATAGAGCCAGGCATAGAGTCGGAGCACAAAAGCACACCTTGGAACACACAGTGCCCATAAAACACTTGATGCACAAAGGGACAGTGCCCTGATTGAAATCTGACAATGTCTGTCATGCAGATGTACAATGTATGGTAAAAAAAAAATGTTTATTTGTGGCAAAGCATTCTAATGTTTTCCTTTTCTCCTATTTACTTAAAATATGCAGGACATCTAAGGAAATGCCATCCCGACAGACATGCAGAAGTGGGCCATAGGCATTTACGTCATCAGCAAGGAGAATGGAGATCCTGGACATCATGATGACATCGGAATTTCTGTTGATGGAGTGATCATCCTGGACAACATTGGATCTGCAGCCCAGGCTTGCGCAGTGATGCTTGGAGTGATCTATGCATTGAACCTGGCCTACCCCAAGGAACTGAGACACTATTACGAATTCATTCAAAAAGTACTCATGGGAATGCATGGGGAAAAGCTTTCCCCCAAAGTCCTTGGACTAAAGAACAAAATCGGTGTTGGACTGTAGAAATTCTTCAGCCACAGTTGTTTTGTGAATTGTGGAATGAATGGTTAATGCAATCTCAAAAGCAGCATCACTAAGAGTTCCGCACAGATGAGAAATGCTTTTGTAGAGGATAGAAGTATTCACGCAGCCAGTAGTGAGGACACTACAACAAACAAACAAACTTACTGGTAGTTATATGTGTTAGGGCAGTAATGAAGGATCGCCTCTTGTCTGTTTCAGGCCAACATCCAAGACAGTGACAGGATATGCACTTAAATGAATCTTATGATACTCAACAAAGCCACTTGTTTTATTATCAGTTCAATTGCCTCAGTGAAACATTGCCTTTCGATAATATTGTCATTTCAGAGTCAGGCAACCTGTGTTTTGTTTTCCAGATGTGGCCCAATGTGTATTGTTTGGGTTTTGAATGTTGCTGAAAGTTTTTTTTTTCCTCTGGGTAATGTTCTCAATTAAAGGCATAGCTCTATAAAGGGTAACTACTACTTTACATGTAACAGGGATAAAACTATTCTGCTGCCTAGTCTCTGATCAGGACACTACACAAATGTGTCAGAGTTTATATTGTTCATTCCATCCTTATGGTTATGGTTATGGTTGACAGTATCTGATTACCGGGTTTCTGCTTTCTTGTGTTTGATCTCTTTAGTAGAGGCTTTTAAAATGTAAGGGTTACAATCTAAAACAAGTATTGTTTATGCACTTTGCATTTCACAGGTTCTTGTCTTATAAGAAATATTGTACATGTTGAGAGCAAGTGTTGCCTTCTGTCTTGTCGCATATCAGGAGACTTCACTTAACATGTGTCAGTTTATTCTTTATTAATGGTTGTTTACACAATCAGAGCAACATATTTTTTTTTCTTTTGCAAACGGATTAATGTATCTGTTAAAGTTAACAGTGTTGCTATCTATGCACTGAGTATTTTACAGTTTTTCATGTTAGAAAAATATTCTTGGGTCATTAGACTGCTCTGATGTGAGATGTACCATATTTGTACCATATTAAAGTTGGTTGTCTAAAAACATTTTGTGGTTCTGTGTAATGTATGATAGCTAAAAAGATTTCATTAGAATCAACTTAATGAAAATAGATAGTATTTAAACAATTTAATTGATTTGAAAGCGCATAAATTTTTTTCAAAAAAGCATACTTAATTATTTAAAATGGGTTTAATTGGATTTACTAAGGAAATTTGAGTAAAATCTACTCAAAATAGTTGAGTAGTTACTTAATATAATTTATTTGACTTTACTTAAAAATTATTAGTTCAGTCAACATAATAAAAATATCTAGCTTCAGATAAAATTATTTCGTGCAACCACTTGACATAATAAAATTATGTTCATTCAACAAAACATTTTTTTCAGTGTATGTAGCTAGGAGCCAGACCCAGGCGGGCTTTAAAAGTGATCAGTAAAATCTTAAAATCAATTCTAAAACATACAGGAAGCCAATGGAGGGAAGCCAGGATTGGGGTGATGTGATGTCGTCTGGTAAAACCAGTAAGAAACCTAGCTGCTGTGTTCTGAACCAGTTAGTTGGTGGCGGGAGAGTGACTTTTGGTGAATACCATACAGGAGTGAATTGCAGTACTCGAGTCTGGAGAATATGAATGAGTGGGTGATTTTTTCCAGGTCAGAGTGTGGGAGCAGTGGTTTGATTCTTGAAATGGTACGTAGATGGAGAAAACAGGACTGGACAACTTTATTGATGTGTGTTTGGAAACTGAGATCTGAATAAAAAATTACTCAGATTTCTGTCAGAGGAAGTGAGATTTGTGGACAGGGGACCGAGGCTATTTGTGATGGGAGTGATGGAATTTGGTGGACTGAACAGTATTACTTCTGATTTTGAGTTGTTAAGTTGAAGAAAGTTCTGGGCCATCCAACAGTTTATGTCATTGAGGTAGTCTGACACAGCAGCTAGGCTTCTTGGGTCATCTGGTCTCAGGGGCATGTCTATCTGTGTGTCATCCGCATAACAACAGAAAGATACATTGTGGCGCTGAATAATCTGGCCGAGCGGGAGCATATAAATAGAAAATAAAATCAGACCTAAAATTGAACCTTACGGTACACCACAGACAATTTGGGTTTTTGAAAAATTTGTAATTGCCTATGGTGACAGCAAAGGTTCTATTTAAAGGTAGGAATAAAACCCAGCTAAGTGCAGTGTCCCTGATACCAACCCAGGTTCTGAGACGGTCAATTAGAATGGCGTGATCTACAGTGTCAAAAGCTGCACTTAGGTCTAAAAGAATTAAAACTGCGCTCTCTCCCTTGTCGGCTGCTAAAAGAAGGTCATTGGTTACCTTGAGGAGGGCTGTTTCTGTACTATGTAAAGCTCTAAAACCTGATTGAAATTTCTCAAAGAGATTGTTATGACACATAAAAGCTAAAAGCTGGGTTGAAACCACTTTTTCTAAGACTTTTGATAAAAATGGAAGTTTAGAAATTGGCCTGAAATAGTTAAGAACAGATAATTCAAGATTTGGTTTCTTTAAAAGAGGTTGGACCACAGCATGTTTAAAAGAAGACGGAAAAATGCCTTGTGTTAAAGAGTTGTTAATAATCAATAAAATAATGGGTCCAACTGTGTCTAAAACCTCTTTAAGAAATCTAGTTGGCATGACAACAAGGCTGCACGTAGCTGGCTTCATATGACAGGTTATATCAGTTAAAAATGACAGTGAAACCGGTTCAAACTTGGTAAAATGACTAAAACTTTCCCTACTGGTATGTAAAATACCTGTTGCCTTATGGTCTTGATTCTGTTTGAAAAGAATTTTAAAAGCTCTTCACACGTCTTGTGAGGCATCAGGAAAATGACAGGGAGAGGGGGTGTTGATAGAGTCTATAACCTAAAAAAAAATTCTGGGATTAGACTGATTTGCTAAAATTAAGGTTGAGTAAAAGGATGCCCTTGCTTTTTTAATTCCTTTTTGATAATTTTTCATTGCATCTTTCCAGATTTCATAAAATACATGTAAGCCCGTTTTCTTTCATTTTCTTTCTTTTCTCCTACAGTCTCTTTTCAACTCGGCAATAGATTCATTTAGGTATGGCTGTGGTGAATCCTTGGATTTTTTGACTTTGTAAGGGGCCACAGAGTCCAGAACAGTCTGGCAGGTTTGGTTAAAAATGGAGATTGCTTGCTTCGATGAGAGGGCTGCAGTCACCTTCAGATAGCCAAGTTTCAGTAAATATAAAAAAGTCTAATTTATTAAAGTAATTAGTAATTAGGTAATTAGAAGAAATTGTCAATAAAACCAAAGTTGTGCTTCCTGCAGGCGGTCTGGGGCCAAGTGTGAAGGCTGAGGAGTTGGCTAAAATGGCCGACTCTGCGACCAAGAGTTGGTATTGGCCCTGAAATAAAAACAGTCATTCAACAGTCATGTAAAACATCAAAGAGGAGGTTAAAATTGTTTTTGGTGCACTCCGACTCCCGGCGGGTTGTGTCGTTTGTCCCCACATGCACCACAACTCTCTTGATAGAGCTGGGCAGTGAGGGCAGAAGGGACAAGAGTTTATCCAGGACATCGGGGACGGTGGCACCGGGGAGACAGTGTGTGACTGCATTAATGAAGCGGATGTTCCTGGTTATGGAGTCACCGATAATTATTGTGTTTGGGGGGAAGAGAGGACGTGGAGATGATGGTGTGGGTGGATTGCCCGAGGCGGACAGAGGGCATTGAATTACCTCTGCTGTTGTTGGGTCCAGACCGGTCTGCATGGACAGACAGGTGTGCGCAGGCGAGGAGGCCCGGTGATGCCTTCCTGAATGCCTCATGACAGCCTCCTTCAGCATTTTACGGCGATCCCTCCCCGTGGAGGAGTGGCGAGTGGCCCGACTAACACCGGCTGCAGGGCCGACCTTGGCTCCAGGTGGAATGGACGGACAAGACGCCGCAGATGGGGGAGCCACAGATGGAGACGGGGCATCAGCCGCAGGTGGAGGGGCTGCAGGTGGAGCAAGCTTGGCGGCCGAAGGCGGTGAGAGAGCAACGGCGCCGGGAGGAGCCATTGTAGTAGAGAGGTCTGAGCTGAATGGAATCAGGGCTGGAGGGGCATCATCAGAATGCATATAGGATACCAAGGAGGATGACAGTCAGGCTGCTGGGGGAGCAAGGGCGGATGACTGCATATATGAAATCCGCTTTGACTGGGAAGCGGCTACAGAAACAAATTCTTTGATCATCTCATTCCTTTGTCGAAGCTCGGATTTCAGCCGGTGAATATTGTCCTTTAACTGTGAGTATGCAATTTTACAGTCCACACACACAGCCATAATAGTTCCAACGGTAGTGGTACAGCAGATTTAGCTCGGCCTGGTGGCATCTGGCGGGATTCCCTGGCGGGAATGTCCCAGTCAATTCATTAACATGTCCTCTAGTGATTAAAGTGTTTCACAGTGTGGAAAATTACTCATTTTTGGCCTTAAGCTCTATCAATCAATTGCACACAACAAAGGAACAAACGGCTGGACAAACTAATAAACCGAACAATGAATGTAAAACATTAGGCTACACAATTGCATCATATTTTATATTGTGGTAATCCAAAAGTAACAAAAAGTAATCAAGTCCATTACTTTAATATTGTGATACTTGGATTAGATTCCAGATTTCATTTTCTAGCAGGTAAGTACTTACTTACTTAGTTTAGGAAAACTTTTTCTTAAATTGTAATCCTCTCAGGCCTGGTCAGAACTAAAGAAACATACTGTAAAAAGGCCTCAACACACATAATCTGCATGCAAATTACCTGCTTGCCATGTGGACTGGACTTTGACACACACATATGGGTAGATGCAATGGAACAATTTGATCCATCGCATCCAAAATGGCACTGCTGAACCGGACAGGATTCAGTGGGATGAAGCACTACTTCAACACCACCTATAAAAAAAAAAAACAATGCAGAAAGACTATTGCTAAAAATTTGTCTTGGTAAAAAGCAGACCAGACACAGACACAAGACACAAACATGACAAACCTGCTGGTGAACCATCCTGTGTTTGTGTGCATCAGAGGACTGCAGGATGTCCTCAGGTTGGTTTCTCAGTAATGACAAATAGCATAGTTTGTATTTAACACGACTACCCTTTGATCATTTGTATATTAAACTGCTTAAGGAAACTCTTTTTCAAAAAGTCACAAACACAAGAACAGTGTGTAAAGTCTTACCTTCTGGTTCTTGCCAACAAGCGTGCACTCATAAGGGTTTGATGGACGTGGCACAACAAGCTCTCCCTTCACGACCACCTTGGAAGCAAAGGTTCTCACAGGAGGTGGTGGTTTGTGAGGAACCTTAGGTTCGGGTGATGGTTTTTCAAACTGCTGATAGGCCAAAACCCACAGCAGCTGGGCCAAGATCAGCATGCCACCATTATCGCTGAGGTGGACCTGCAAAAATAAACAATTAAAAAACAAATCATTCACAGAAAAGAAATTTTACAGTCAATATGAATCTGCAATGCACTGAACTTATCAAATACAAAGTACAAGTACATGAAATTTTTCCATTTGCCATTTCACAATTACATATACCACTTACACCATCTCTGCTCCACAGCTCCAGGTGGTCAAGGGGGAAGTGCTCAGCAGTGAGGTGGTACTTCATTCCTGGGGGGGGGGGCATTGATGCAGCTAAAAAAACATTGTGACTATAACGATTACAATATTTATTCATTCATTTTGACTAATATATTACCTGTCATACAAGTAATTGCACTGGGGCTACAAACTTTGTAAATTTACCCATGCTGGTTGCCACGTGGTGAAACTCTTGGCACATAATATCTTGCAGAACCAAGTCGATGTTCAGACGAGGCATGAGGTCCTGGACAAAGACCTACACAAAATGATAACCGTTATTACAAAACTGCATTTTCTTCTCAAAATGTCATAATCAAAAATATATATTATTCTAGCACACCTAATATAACCAACTTGTTTATAGTACTAAATATGATCTACTACTAAAAAAAAAACAAAGACATACGTTTGGCCAGCAACTGCACATGCTCAAGAGGAGCTTGCAGAAGGACGCTCCTGCCTCGTTGGTTGTCCTGCTTGCTGTCAGGTTGTTGCTGGGGTCATCACGCAGACTGCGTCGGGTGTCCGAGCCTCCTACAACAAGAACGAACTGAAACGAGAGAAGATTTTTTTTTTACAATTAAAATGATTTGTAATTCCTCAAATCAAAAAATTTGTTCTTAAATTCTAAAATAATATTACCTTGTCTGGTGCCTCGGCTGGAATGACCAATTTGTGACTGCGTCCAGTCAGGGATGAAATTGGCCACTGCAACACAGCGTGGCAGTAACCAGTACTGCCAGCTATTTATAAGCAAACAAAAAAGGACAACAAATTAAAATTCAAAACAAAAATGCATAAATACTTTATAATCAGGTATAAAGTATACATACAAGGAAAACATTTGAGAAATCACTTGGCAACATACGTGCACAGGAGTTGGTGCAAGCCCGCTGAGGTCCGAGGGCCACAGTACGGCGCTCCGCCATTCTCCTCCTAGCTGCCTGAGAACGGCGGAAGGACTTGTCACGAGGCATCTGAAAATATATAAACACAACTGATTAATAGTGACCTCACAAGACATTCTTAGTCCAAAGTTTGTGTACATTTACATTTTTTTATACACACATAATTAAGAAAACAGTGGTGGAAGTATTCAGATCCTTTACTTACTACTGACTCTAGAGGATGCGCTGACTGCCATTTACACTGACTCTGCATAAATACCTCATATAACCATGCTTTAAAACATTAAAACTATCCTTTTAAGTGAACTAATAGTAGCACACTATGAAAATATTCCACTACAGATAAAACTCACATTTAAAGATACATGACTATCACAAGGGAATGTCTGTTTTAAGAGTAGAATCTGAAATGCTTTTTACTATGTAACTCAACAAAATAATCTCACACAGTGAACGAACAACACTGTTACACAAATATTTCCTTATGACACTGATAGATACAACTGTGCACTTTCATATAGCTAAGTCCCTCTGTTTCACCAAATTTAGTCCAAGAATCCCGCTGCTGCCTCCTTAATGCATAAAAAACACACTTAATTCAAACTCAAAAGATAAGAAAACACTACAACAGTATTTCTTTGCTTTTCCTCATTTCCAATATCCATATCCAAGTCCATTCACAAAACCAGCAATTTTCCTTCATCAAGCATCTTACAATAAACTTCCTTCAAACGGCACAGCAACCAAATAAAAACGACTACAAACACTTGAGTTACCTTCCATTTCTTTTACTTTAATAAAACACAGTTACATGAACCTAACAGTCAACACCACAAAACACATGCAGCGGACATCTCCCTCTGCGCGATTTCCAAATAATGCCGTTTCAGACCCCTTTGCTGCAGGACAGTCTATCTGCTATTCTGCACATATTTATGGGATGAAAACATGAAGACAGAAAGCTAGCTAACGAGCTCCATCGGGCCTGTACACTGATAACTTTAACACTTTGTACCTCAACTGTGTGAAAATAGGTGCGTTCGAGATGAGCCAGGCCTGCACAGAATCAATCAGCGGCGATCGCTGCACAATGCATGCCGGTTAGATTTGTTTTTTTTTGTTTTTTTTTATTTTATTGAACAGTAAAGTGTTAACAAACAGGTACACCACAAGTAGGACAGTGCAAAAAGGATACAAGATTCTACCAAATGTTGGTACAGACATAAAGACAGTATAACAGGACAATAAAAGTAAACAGATTTTAGTCAGAGGATGGGAAAAAGGTTTCATAACAAGCAGTAAGTTTGATACTTTTATTATTTTCAATAAGACGTAAGGATTTCATAGTGTATTCAAATTCTAAGAGGAAGGTTTTAAAATTGGGGCAAGATTTGGCAAAATTTTTGTTTGTGGATGTAAAATTTAGCATGAAGAATTACAAAATGTAATAAATATTCAAAATCTTTGTTATTTTCATTATTGTAGTAGCAGATGATATCTCTTAATGTAAAGGAGTATTGGATATTGGTAGAGTTGAAAAAGTGGAGATTAAGAGCTAACCAGAATGTTTTTGTGATTTTACAGTCAAAAAATAAATGTGAAATAGTTTCAGCATTTTGGTTACAAAAAGAACATGAATCATCTATTTCTGTAAATTTGGTGATAAAACAATTAACGTGGTAAATTTTATGTAAAATTTTAAAGTGAATTTCTTTGATTTTGTTAGAAATGCAATATTTGTGTGGTAAAAGCCAAGTCCTTCGCCATCCAATGTCCACAACCTGAGAGCTCCAGAAGAACTTCCCTCTAGGTACAGTATTGTTCTTTCTCTGAAATATTTGACGAATATGTTTATTATTACACTTTTTGTCCTTCAGTTCTAGTCCATCCAACATCAGCAAAAGTTGAGCAGTTTCGTGTCCATTGAAAGTCAGATGATTTTTCACAGCATGAGACAACTCCTTTGGAATAGCTTGGGTTACAGTAGTGAATTCTTTGAAAGGAACAGGGAAATTATATACAGAAATAAAGCGTTCATATGTAAACATATTGCCATTCTCATCAAAAAGATTAAACACAAAAAGAATATCTCTTTGGGACCAATTAAATGGGAACATAGATTTATTCCTTCTAAGTATATTACAGTTGTTCCTAAGGAAAGTTTGGTGTGGTGAAAAGTTGTGGACAAAGGCTAACTTCCATGCTAAAAGGGCTTGTTGATGAAATTTAGATAAATTAATTGGTGATTTGTTGGGTAGAAAGTTGCACTTTAAAGAAAGGATAGGCCACCAATTTTGTTTAAAATATGGTCCAGAATAAAGTACCAGATTGAGTCTCAATCCAACAAACATCTCCTTAGCCAGTTGATTTTAAAAGTATTAACATCAACAAAGTTTAATACTTCAAGGCCTCCTTCATCTCTGTCCTTTGAGAGAACTGCTTTTTTAAGTTTGTGCAATCTATTTTTCCAAATAAAGTTTAAGAATATTTTATTAATTTGTGTAGCTGTCAAATTACTAACAAATAAGGATACGAAGGGATATACAGGTGCGACAGACCTTCTGCTTTAGATAATAGAACTCTGCCGTAAATCGAAAGGTCCCTTTGCAGCCCAAGATTAAAAATTGAGGTTGTTTTTTTAATTCTACTGGAAAAGTTGAGGTGCTGTCTGGTTATATGATTTTTCGTTATGTAAATGCCTAGATATATGCCGGTTAGATTTGTGTTCGACTTGATCCCAACTTGATCCCGACTTGCTCTGACGTCACGCACATGTGGGCAATGATAACCTCACCTGATCAACAAGCTGACAGGCTCTGATTGGCTCCTAATTTTGACAACAAACACGACATGTTCTATAAAATACAAATTTTCTCTGTAATTGTAATATTTAATGCTGGACATATCAGTCTTCTGTTGTGCAATGAAGTTTTAATCTGTCAGCAAGCAGATATGTTGTGTCTGATAATAATAAGGGATATATATATATATATATATATATATATATATATATATATATATAAATAAAACACACAGTTATATATATATATATATATATATATATATATATATATATATATATATATATATATATAACACACAGTTAAGCCCGAAATGATTCATACCCCTGGCAAATTTTGCTTAAAATTACTTTTATTCAACCAGCAAGTTTTTTTTGGACCGGAAATGACACAGGCTTCTCCCAAAAGATAATAAGACGATGTACAAGAGGCATCATTGTGGAAAAAAATATTTCTCAGCTTTTATTTACATTTCAACAAAAAGTGACATGTCCAAAATTATTCATACCCTTCTCAATAATCAATCGTAAAAAACCTTTATTGGCTATTACAGCAGTCAAACACTTCCTATAATTGCTGACCAGCTTTTTGCATGTCTCCAATGGTATTTTTGCCCATTCATCTTTAGCGATGAGCTCCAACTCATTCAGGTTGGAGGGTCTCTTTGCCATCACCCTGATCTTTAGCTCCCTCCACGGGTTTTCCATTGGATTCAAGTCAGGACTCTGGCTCGGCCACTGCAAAATGTTCATGTTTTTGTCCGCTAACCATTTCTTCACCACTTTTGCTGTGTTTTGGGTTGTTGTCGTGCTGAAATGTCCACTGGTGCCCAAGGCCAAGTTTCTCTGCAGACTGTCTGATGTTGTTGTTGAGAATCTTAATGTATTGCTCTTTTTTCATGGTTCCTTTACTGTGATTAGGTTCCCTGGTCCATTGGCTGAAAAACACCCCCAAAGTATTGGGTTCCCACCACCATGTTTGACAGTGGGGATGGTGTTCTTAGGGTTGAAGGCTTCTCCTGTTTTATGCCAAATGAAGGATACATCATTGTGGCCAAACAATTCAATTTTTGTTTCATCTGACCATAAAACAGAAGACCAGATGTCTTCTTCTTTGTCCAGATGAGCATTTGCAAAGGCCAAGCGGGCTTTTGTGTGCCTTATCTGGAGAAGTGGCGTCCCCCTTGGTCTGCGTCCGTGTAACCCAGCAGTGTGCAGTGTCCGTTGGATGGTCTGCTTTGAGACATTGCCACCTGCACAGCCCAGATTCACCAGGATGGCCTTGGAGGTCCTTGAATTCTTTTTCACCTCTCTCACTATCCTCCTGGCCAGCACAGGTGTCAATTTTAGCTTCTGACCACGTCCTCTGAGATTTTCCACAGTGCAGAACATGTTGTATTTTTTAATAATACCTTGCACTGTAGCCACTGGAACTTGAAAACATTTAGATATGACCTTATAGCCCTTTCCAGACTTGTGAGCAGCCACAATGCGCAGCCGCAGGTCCTCAGTGAGCTCCTTTGTCTTAGCCATGACTGTTCACAAACCAACTGCAGAGAGCTGCTGTTTTTCACCTGTTGAGTTGATTACAACTGCGGTTCCCAATGAATCAGGGTAATTAGGATGCTTTAGAACAGCTTGGACTATTTGGAATTTTACAGACCTTTGGATTTTCCCATAGACTGTGACAGTTTGCAAAGGGTATGAATAATTTTGGACATGCCACTTTTTGTTAAAATGTAAATAAAAGCTGAGAAATGATTTTTTCCACAATGATGCCTCTTGTACATCGTCTTATTATCTTTTGGGAGAAGCCTGTGTCATTTCCGGTCCAAAAAAAAAAAAAAACTTGCTGGTTAAATAAAAGTAATTTTAAGCAAAATTTGCCGGGCTTAACTGAGATAGATAGATAGATAGATAGATAGATAGACACACACACACACACACACACACACACACACACACACACGATTATCAAAACAACAGTTTAGTGCTTTACAAGGCAAATAAAAGAACAGATATTACATGCATCAAAAGGAGGATATCTTCTATTTTATCAGCGATCAAGAACGCACTTTATTTCTTCAGCTATGAGCATGATCTGCAGACTACAGGTAACCTACAGGTGATCTAACAGGATGTTTGTGTCTCTTCCTCTACTCTTCCTCTAAGTCTGTTGAAAACTGTCCGACTTGACTGCAGACTTTCGTCACCACCTCCTGCTACGGCCACCTGATTTCGTCTACTCTCCAGGCGAGGCACAGTTCATCTCGAACGTACCTTACTTACTTACTTAATAATCCACAGAAAAGGGCCTTGAAAAATCCTTGGAAGAAAAACTCTCAAAACCTGTAGGAAAAAAAAATAAAAAATTTAAAAAGCTCTCAAAATTGCGCTGAATCTTTCTCAATTTCTTGCAAAATCTCCGCTCAATTGCCTAAAGTAAGCCCTTGGGCATCAAAATCGAGTCCGTGAAGTTGGAAGCCTGTATTTATAGCTTCACCTGCACACCAATCAAAATTCAATTCAACCAATCAGGAACGCTATAACGAAGGGAGTTGGACAACAGTTGCATGCAAGGCTGGCGCAAGCTAGGACATACCGGATACACTTTCTTGTTGTCAAAATAAATGTCATTCTGTCTTTATATGAGGATATTTATTTTGAAAAAAAAGATGATTTAATTGTAAATGACAACACTTGAAGTTATTTAATATATTAAATAGTAACAGCAAGTTAGTAATTAAAGACAAAATTAAAACCAAAAGATTAGTGTCAAATAACATGATTTTATAACATTAGCATCTTAACAAATAATACAGTATTACTGACTACTGTTACTCAGTCTAACATATAAAATGGAACATTTGATTTGTGACTTTTTATTCTGTGCTGTATATAATTTTTTTCCAAAGACATAAAGGACATATAATACTGAATTAAATGTTTTCGTATACACAGAAGAGACAGGCTATTCATAATCCCAGAAGTATGGTTTAAAGATAAGATCAGACAGGTTTGAACTCCCATTAAAGATCACTGATGACTTATTGTCAGATTGCAGTATTGGTATTACCTCCATTTTTGTATATCACAGTTTGGATACGTTTGGGCAAAAAAATTACTTGGTTACCAATGATCTGGTTCACTTGGTCAATGGGGCCACAGCTACTGGCCCCGAGTGGCACGAGGGTGCAAGGGCCCATTCAACGCTGCTTGCAGGTTTAATTTTGATTGATTCCTCTTTTGTTGCTTTTGAGTATCAGTTCTGTGAAACTTTGAATTTGAATCAAGACTTGCTGGCTTATGAAGTGGCAGTGCCCACTCTTGCACAGGCTAATGAATTAGTACACAAGCTCACTGATTACAATTCATATTTTTCTGTTAATTTTAGAGAAAGTGTGTTTGTGCTAATAAAATATAGCCTTTGTGATATCATTGCTCACAGAAATCAGCCTGAGGATTAGGGATGTACATGTGTAATGGCTGAACATAGGTATCTGCTGATATCAGCCCTGTTGATAAACATTGGTCATCAGCAAAAAAAGTTTCTGTCAGTAGCTGATTTGTATTGGTTGTGCCACATCAATTTAATGCTGGCATTGTTGCAATCTAACAAGGTGGAGGACCCAAATGCAGACAACTGGGGGGTATACTACGAAGCAAGCTCAACACAGCCAGGCTTTCTTTGCGGTTTTAGGCTTTGTCGATCCAGATCATGCAATCAGAGATAACGGGTATCACGATGGTGGTTATCAACTCACTTTGTTAATCCAGGCTTTCGTCTTCAGACTCAGTACCCGCTTATATAAAAGAGCCGTTTGTTGCGTCATTTGACTCTTCTTCCGCATGAAATGAAGCGATCGCGAGCCACTTAAGTCAAAATCATCAAGTTGTTACAATTATGAGCTGTGGAAAACCTACAAATACATTACAGCAAAAAGCAACATTGTTGCTGCAAATAAAGCAGGAAAAGAAGAATGCCGTCAGAAAATGACTGATGGACTAAATGTGGTCTTAATGCTGCGGTTTATTCTAACATGAAAACTGCACATTAAACAATAAAACTCCATACAGCAGATTTAAACATGAAGAAGTCTGTCTGACACTGTCCTATGATGACAGAGACGTAGACATCACTGAAGTTTTTGACCAAATCAACGTAAAATGAGTAACTGATTTAAGATTGGCTGTGATAAATGATGATGAATTTTCTAATCAGTGATCTGAGCTGCAATATCACCAAGACAAAACAGATAACAGTAAGAAGTATTCAAAGTGTCTGTAGTTGCTTCATCATTATTTTACTGTGTGGATTATATACAATGTAAATTTAAAGTGTTAATATGATTTGGAGCAAACGGGAAAAATGACTCTGCATCACCAAACGAAGGTTACCATCATGACAGCGCGATGTATACAGTTTGTGCTGCTGTTACATTTTTACATTATATGGATTCGTTCGGTGATATTACGAGCATACAGCTCAACAACTTTTCATTGTTAACCTCCTCCCTCAGTTTAAAAGTTATATCGCTCATAACAATCTTGTTAGGACAATAATTAGTTAAAGAACGGCGCTTTTTACAGACGATTTAATCATAAACTCTGAACATAACCTGCTCCTGACCAGGTTATGAGTTTAGCATCAGTTACCATGGTGATCTAGCCAGGTTAAAAGAGAGCCACCTTCGTGACACTGAAAATCCTGGCTTTAGACTCAACATAGCTCGCTAACCCATTAATCTCGCTTCGTAGTGTAATACACGGTACTTTGTGTATTACTTAATTAAACTTTAGAAGGGCTGTGGGTGAAGAAGAGTACGAGGAGAGCTTCGACTGTTTCCACTTAATCCACTTTAATGTCCGCACGAACGTAGGACAACTCAATACTCACAACCTAAGTGACATTTCACATCTCACATATCACTCCGCCAATCTTGATCACAACTCATTTTACCTGCACATACGGTGCGCCACATTATATAGGTCCAGATTAAACTAACAGCAGAATACATCTGTAATTACCTATAATCAAATTATGTGGACACAAAATAATGAACAGTGAAAAATAAGAGAATCTGCTGAATATATCCTCACAAAATAAATCTCATCTTACAGTAGTACACCCAGGAACCAGTTCAAAAAGGGTTTAATGAAATAAAACATAAACAAAGAAACAAAGGCTTACACTGAATGTAGGGCGGTAAAATCCAAAGGTCCAACAAAACAGAATCCAAAAAGGCAAACTCAAAAAACAAGCCAGGGGGTGAAACACGGGAGTGAGACACAGGGGATGCAGGCAGACAGACATCAAGAACACCACGAACTGACAAAGACAAAGAGGAACACAGGGACTAAATAGATGGAACTAATAAGACACAGGTGAAAGACATGACAATCACAAAGGGCGGGAGACAGACAAAGACAGGAAGTAAAACCAAAACACATGAGGCAGGACCAGAAACTACCAAAATAAAACAGGAAATAACCAACAAAATCCAAAACCATCACAGGCATGAAGCTAACAGCTGATTCTGAAGACATTTCTACCTGCTTGTCAGTCACCAACATAGTACTGTAAATAAAATATCGTAGTTCATGTGAAAAACAGATACCAAAAATTACAAAGAAGACATGGAATACATACAGTTAATAAAATACTTTAAGCATCTCAGTGGGATCTGATCATCAGATAAGGCCTGTTACAACTACTGAAAATGTGTAATTGTATGGTTTTTATGCTTTTGAAGTCAGAGCCATTCTAATCAATTCTATTTTCAACAGATACCTTCTGTGTAATTCTTAATTCAAGCAACTTGACTTGTTACTGAATCTTGAAACAAATTTGGTGAAAGATAGTTCTGGTGAAAGAAGTCATTTAATTTATTTTAAGAGTTATTTGCTCAGTTTTAAGATTCCTAGACTAAAAGAGATAATAAAGATATATTTATGCTCAATTTAAGATTATATTGTAAAATCAAGGACAAAAAATAAGTAAATAACTTTTAAAACAAGCCAAATAAGATTTTAAATCTTGGCAAGTGCCAAATAATGTACAGTGTACTGTCTCTCAGTGATGTGTGGTCAGGGTAGGCAGTGCCTCAAAAAAAACCCCAGAAATGTTGAGATTGCATGATAGGTGTATATTTGTCATTTCTTCACAGCAGTGATGGCTACCAAGTAACATCAATTTAAAGGACATACTGACAACATGTGGATATTATTGTAGCCCGTGGAATTTGATGCTACACTGGACACATTTACTTCAAGGGTTCTTTTAGCGCCCCAACACGTGGGACTTCCCAGAGATTGCACAACTCCACACACGGTCAATTACCCTAAGACAGAGTTAAAACAGCAATGTAAATCCTGTACATTTCTCTAGTAACAAAGTGAAATCACATAGTGCAGCTTTGTGCACATCGAAATGAATGTACTTGAGAAAACCGTGGTTGACAACCAGCCTTAAAAATGCCAGGACACAAACTCCAGTAGTGCCTAAATCAAACCATCTCTTTGAAATATCAACATATTTTATCTTTTCGCATGTATGTACATGGATATTTTACAAGAAATATATCTATTTACCTACTAATTTACACAACAGGACCATCCACTCTGCACGTCTCCAGAGGGCTGTACTACGAAGCAAACTCAACACAGCCAGGCTTTCTTTGCATGATCTGGATCGACAAAGCCTAAAACCGCAATCAGAGATAACAGGTATCACGATGGTGGTTATCAGCTTACTTTGTTAATCCAGGCTTTCGTCTTCAGACTCTGTGCACACTCACATAAAAGGTTTGTTGCGTCATTTGACTCTTCTTCCACATGAAATGAAGTGAGCCACTTACTTAAGTCAAAATCATCAAGTTCTTATAATTATGAGCTGTGAAAAACATACAAATACATTACGGCAAAAAGCAACATTGTTGCTGCAAATAAAGCAGGAGAAGAAGTTTGCTGTCAGAAAATTACTGAAAGACTAAATATAACTTAATGCTGCCGTATATTTAAAAAAAACTGCACATTAAACAATGAAACTCCATACAGCAGATTTAAACATGATGAAGTCTGTCTGACACTGTCCTATGATGACAGAGACGTGGACATCACTGAAGTTTTTGACCAAACCAACGTAAAATGAGTGTAACTGATTTAAGATTGTCCGTGATAAATGATGATGAATTTTCTAATCAGTGCTCTGAGCTGCAATATCACCAGTGGTGGACAGTAACAAAGTACATTTACTTGAGTACTGTACTTAAGTACATTTTTTGAGTATCTGTACTTTACTTGAGTATTTGTTTTTTTTGGAAACTTCTGACTTTCACTCCACTACATTTCAAAGACAAATATTGTACTTTTGACTCCACTACATTTCTAGGAAGGTTGTTGTTACTTTTTGACTGAGCTTTGAAGTCAGCTGTTGCTGTTTTTTCTTTTCTAAAATGCAATTGGTCACATGCTGTGTTCCTCACAGAAAGAAACCAATCACAGTAGCTCCTCTCAAATGGGACTGATGTAAAAGCAGAAATACGTCCAGGCGCTCTGTAACAAGAACAAGCAAGCTCTCCCTCTTTCATTCAAACAAAAAGCGGTAATGGTGATGGCAGGAGAAAGACTAAATTAAATCTCAAGATGTTATTATAATTAATTATTCCAGGTAGCTTTTAAAGTTGGATTGTTTTTATCGGGGTGAAAAATACAGCATAATTCATGTATATATACTGCCTCTGAAGACAGAAAGAAATCTCAGTTATTTAACAGACTTGGAGAACTCCTTACAGTTAGCTTCAATCTGCTTTTATGCTGTGATTTTAATAGTTACATCAGAAAATGACAATATCTGTCCTTTTTGGTTTTGATTGTATTTCTATGCTGAAGTGTTTACAGGTGTTTCTATAGACTTTGTGTAGCAGAGTGGTTCTACAAGCAGGTCAGTGCATCATTAGATGGTTTCAGAGAGTTACAAGCTTCTGTAAATGCATCATGAAAACAATACAGCATGTATTGACATTAGAAAATGTACTTTGTAATTTGTACTTTTGAATACTTAAGTATTTTTATAAACATGTACTTTTGAATACTTAAGTATTTTTAAAACCAAGTACTCTAGTACTTTAACTCAAGTAAAATTTTGACTGAGCAACTTTCACTTGTAGTTGAGTAATATTTGACCAGGAGTGTCTATACTTTGACTCAAGTACTGGCAGTGAGTACTTTGTCCACCACTGACTGTGGGTCTGACTTGCTGGTGTGGGGGATTAAAATTAAAATTACGTGTCCCGCTGTCGTGGCACTGGTCATCCTTGGGAGTGGGGAAAGAGAGGAGACGCTTGTGTTGTGTCAGGTTTTCCCCCGAACCGGGCATAACAGACAGAAATTTACTGCTGACAGCTTTTGTGTTTAATGACTTTAATTATGCTGCACATATTTAAAGCATCATCTTGACCTGTCATATCAGCAGATATGATCATTTCACTTTTAAGAATATGTTTACATGAGAAAAAATTTTGTTTATATTGTGGTGGATTTATTGGACCATGATGCTGTATTAGCTGTATAAAGAGTTATTTCATCATGACTTACAATTCACAGTTTAATTTAGCAGACACTTGGCTGTAAGTCACTATTTAGGTTTCACTTTAAAAGAAACTGCCCATAAAATTATTTGATTTGATTTGATATTTGATTACAACTTTAAAGTGGTGAAGACATTTCCAGCAAATGCTGCTCTAGATGTGCTTTAATTTTATGGAAATGACTACTTAAAGATTAACAGAGGTGTCCATGAACAGTCCAGGGGATATACTGTAAATCTACAGAATTTTCCATTTTAGGGTTGAAAGAAATGTCCACAAACCTCATAGAATATGTACTGATAATTTTTTGCCAGGACATCATTAATTACTCTACAGCAGGGGTATTCAATTAAAATTCAAAGAGGTCCAGTTAGAGAAAATTTCCTAAAGCAAAGGTCCGGAACATCATAATGTCTAACTTTCTTGAGTGGGCCGAACCAGTAAAATTTAAGTATAATCTGTCGATTATTCTGCCGATTAATCGAGTAATCAGATAAGAAATATTATTCTGCATTTTCTTTTATTACATTACTTTTGCTTTATTTAAGAACAATGGTAATATACAAAAGAAAAGATAAGACAGGTCTATTAAATGAACAACTATAAATTGCTAAAGTAAAAACACTTTAATAATTAATGTAGATTTACTTTTACTGTATTTACTTTACTTTTTTACTTTTTTTTTTCAAGTACAAAGGTAAAAGTAAAGGTAGTAATATTTGCAGAAACCACAAACAGAAGATGGAACTAACTCTTTTAACTGAAACAGTCACCAGATGTTTTGTTCACATGTTAAAATCACAATATTTTTCTTCTGGAGCAGGACAGACGCTCCCAGACCCCCAGAGGACAGGGGACTGGTTTACCAACATGCCACCTTTTTCTCCTCTTATGAGTTTGCAGGTCTGTATTTAGTCATCAAAAAAAATAATGATAAGAATACAATTAAAGTACAACAACAGCAATAAAAATGTTGATTTTTCAAAAATGGAAACAATAACATGCAAAATATTAAATTGTAATTAAGTAAAAACACTAATACCACAATGTAAAAATACCTAAATAAAGAATGTGAGTATTTTTTTCATCACAGCAGGTCAGTGATCAGTGTTTCAGTGACTCTCTGTGGTTCAGTGAATAGTGTTTTATTTATGGCGGCCCGCCACATTAAAAACATCGGCACCGAGACATGATTTTCTATTTTTGGAGCTGCGCATCTTTTTCGGTCGTGTCTTGAAGGTAACGCTTTATTTGCACAACTCTCGCGAGATTTGTGTTCGTTGTTTCTACTAAAATAATCAAACTCGCGCGATCTTTCGCGGGTCTAGGGTTACCTTCTAGACACGACCATCTCTGTCTCTCTGTCAAACTACAGACAGCAGACTGTCTGTAAACAGCACGATGTTACACTCTGCAGTGTTTCACACAAAGACTTTATTTGTGTGGACATCCAGGTTTGGTTTGTCACGAGTTTTGGTATTTTTATTTTTTTAATTAGTCCGAGAGGACGACGGTATCAGTGATTGATTAGTGATCAGTCTGTCCTCCTCTCCTCACCTGTTCACTCTGCTGTGAGAAGGTCTAAAAGTTTCTCACAGAGAAACACAGACTCTCCTGTTTTATGTATAGGCTTTTTTACACAGTTGTTTAATTTTATAAGTGCATCTGGTTGGTGTCGATGTCATTAACCATCACGTTAGTTTCTGTTGTAAACTCCGTCATTAACAAAAGTCTCCTCCACACGCAGCTTCTCTGCAGTTGGTCTGTGTTTCCTGATCAGATAAACCAGCGCCGGAAAGACTAGAATAGTTGCGCCAGTTAAAATAGAAGCGTCCCGTAAAAAAATAAAATCTATTAATAATTTATTGGTTATAGGTCCGGGTCCGTATCGGATGGCGTGTGGGTCCGGACTCGGACCGCGGTCCGCCATTTGGGGACCCCTGCTCTACAGATTGTTTTCTTACAGTGTAGCCAAGTTAACTAGACAGTCACTGTGCTCCATTTTTATTCTCTAAAAAATAAATCTTTATTTAATTTTTACCCAGTAAATACATAGATAACCTGAGGCACAGCACATCTTAAGACAGAAGTTGTTGTCCCTTTATGCCACAAGAGGGAGTATATGTTTAATGAGCTCAAGGAATTACATACATCACACACCTTATGCTGTGGTGCTATAAAAGAAAGGCTGGACAGAAATGTATAAAATCCACTGTAAACTCTGGGTTTTTGGAGAATAGCAACCATGTAAAGGAAAAAATAAGAATTTATTCTTTATTCTTTATTTTAGTCTTTATTCAAGGGTGAAACAGATATAGCTACCATTTCCTGCCACCTATAAAGTTTTAGAGGAATGACTTTAGATAGATATTCTGGGGCAGTGGTTCTAAAAAAAAAAGGGGTCTGAGGCACTCTGCAAGTGGGTCGGTGAAAAGTTTTCAGCCTCATTATTTTCAAAAAAATATATATAAAAATATCTACCCTATGCTTTATTTCATAATTCAACAAATATTATATTTTGTATCATGTAATGGGTCCTTGGCTGAGACAATATTCTACTGTAGACTTAGCAGTGCCTTTAGCTATAATGAAATGAGATGAAATAAACAATGCCTGAATGTATCAGATAATAGAGATAACACAATTAATGTGATAATAAAGTAATTTTTGGTTGTAGGAGCCAAATATGTTGGTGAAATATTCCAAAGTTTCACTTGTGGTTACTGTCGTTGAATTGTAACTGCTAAATGTTTTTGGTCCTTTTTGAAACAACAATGGACATCGTTCACATTTGCATGAAGAAAATAAATTGTTTTTTGCTGCAATGAAGAACGACCCGTGGATTCATTCAAGGAACAGCACAGCGTATGGTTATAAAACAAAGAGTCGAGCGCGTCAGCCAGGTCACTCCAGGGTTAAATGTCTCAGTGGCTAAGTAATAGGTTAGCTTCTTCACTGGTTTTGGCTTAACTTCTATCCCAACTGCTGATTAAGAACATAGACCAGAAAAACAAGTGGATTTTTCATTGTTATTATTATTATTATTATTATTATCATTATTGTTATTTTCTTTGGTTGTTTTTTTAATTTTTAACAAACCAATAAACTGGGCTGGAAACAGGAAAACAAATGGTCTGTGTATGTTTTGGTAATTGGATTTTCCGTTCAGAAATGGATATTAAAAAACAATGTCATGATCAAAAAGGAATAAACGAAATTTTAAAAATGCTTTGATTTTCATTTTCTATTTAGAATAACAAAAATAAAATCAGTAAGAGACAGAAACGAAAAAAGTCCGTTTTTTTCTTTTCCTGAGACCGGATGTGGTCATCAGCAAGAGTGACAAATATGCGTACCGGTGTTGCATTCAGGTTTTTAACTGGCTATCGTCGGGGTGTGTGTGTGTGTGGCCCGAGCACAAAATAATCACAAAACACCTTCATTCAGTTCAGTTTTCAAGGTGTTTCAGTGTAAGACATAAACAGTTACATATTGCATGACATTTGCGGTTCATGTGTTACTTTTTGCAAGCATTCATGTAAAATAAATTTCCACATGAAGCTGCTTTGGAGACGTCCTGCTGTCTCCATATATTTGGCGCTCTTGCACCTTCACATCTGGAGCCAGGAGATTTGTCTCCTTACTTTAAAAATCTTTTCTCTTTGTTTTCTCCTAGTAAATTCACCATCATACTGAAAACAGCTTGCACTCTTGGTGCACTTGCTGTTTAAATGTGGTGAGAGCTGACTGTCTGACTGATTTATGGCATGTCCGGCCTAAAGTCGCAGGTGAATTAACAAGGGCACTTTGGCGCACCTGATAGGTATATCCCACTGTGTGCTGCTGGTGCAAGGGGCTGGACAGTGCAGGATACCCCTGTGCCCCTGGTGGAAGATGTCACAGGTAGATTTGGACAAACCTTGAATAAATTAAATCCATTGTGCCTTGCGCTTTCCACTTGCGCTTTCGATCAGTGTAAGTGACCCGATGTCTGACCTTAGCTTTGTATGTAAATACTTCAAAATATTAAACAAGGAAGATGCAAACTCTGCACTGCACTGGAGGGATAAAACACACTGGATTGAGGTTTGCTGCGACATTTGGAATCTCAGATAAAATTCCAGATAAAAGCCCAAAGCTTCAAGAACACTTGAATTATAGTTTATCCAGAACATGTCTGGGTGAAATATGTGGTGAGAGTAGATATGTAGAAACCTTTGTGCGTATGGGTGTGGGGAAGATATTGAGGGACGGACCACCCCGAGTTAGTAAATAAAGTTAAGAAAAGTCTACATAGGCGTTTTTCAATGTGTGTTCTTCTCTGTAGTTGTGTTCTTGTCTACTTGATAAACATCATCAGTCTCAGTCCAAGTACTGTGCCAATTCAAAAGTCCGCATCTCGCCAAGTACAGTCAAATACCTGGATGTGTTCTTGCCCCAACCATTTTATCAAGGATGCATTGGGTGATGACTTGTGTGGGCTTGGGGCAGCCACATATCCCAAGATGCATTTCGTAGTGACAATGGCAAATGAGAAGACCCACAACTTTAAGTTACAAGTGTCAAAATACAACTGTTTTAGTATCACGGATTGTATTTAGATTATTTTATGTGAGAATGTAGACAGTAAAACTTAAAATCATGATAGCGTGTAGTTTAAAATTTGCTCCGAAGTTTTCAGAGATGTGTCGTCCTGCTGACGGGACGGCTAGCATACCTCACCAGCTAGCAAGATGACCAGGCAGTTAGCATTCATGTTACCCTGCTAAAAACAGCCTTATCCCGACATGACCTTTTGAAATCTGCTGCTGGCTCTGATATCTCTGTAGTAGTAAAACATGAGATATAATTTGTTTTCCGCACATGTAACAGGCAGTCTTTGGTCTCGGAAACTGGTGTATTATTTGTTAGGGGGATAACTGGTTTGACTTAGGTCAAAATCAAATCAAAGATTAATAATTTTTATATTTTTATTTAACTTTAACGTTGTACCAGAGCACTATCTTTGTGGTTTCGACCAAATGTTTGTTTGCTTGTCCATTTACCATGCTGCACAAACGTACTATACTTGTTATAATAGCTGTCATTGTGCATTTTAACTAACATAAGCAATGTTTTAATCGAGGGACAACTGAGGAAACCCAGGCCCTCATTCAGTGGTGTTCGGCAAACAAGGCACTTTTCACCAGCCGACGAAACTCGGTCAAGTCAGGATGGGAGTGAGTATTGCTTTTGGGTTCTTGTATCATTGCTTGTATGGCTGGGCAAAGATTAGAGCCAGATTTTTGCAGTCTTCGTCCATAATGGTTGGTATTTTATTGAAGTAGCGTGTCACCTCTCTTATTTATGTATTTGTTTTTCCCAGGGACTTTGTTGCCATAATGGCCAAGCAGGCAAAAAAGAAGTGGAATAATTTAATATGTAATGTGCCTATTTCTCTGCTTGGTATTATCCTGAGAGCCTTTCTTAGAATACTTTTAAATTAATTACATAGCTTTAGCTTGCCAGGCCAATCAGTTTTACAATGTAATATTTAATAACCTATTTTCAGGAGCTAAGAGACCCACCAGGCAAAGGGGTAGAATCTGGGAGTGTGACCGCTGCCACCTGGCAGTGCTACAGTGAAATGGATGCTGCACTCCAGGGGCAACACTCAGTCAGTCCGCTCCAGGTTGTTGCAGCAAACCTCACTGCCACTACAGGTGGTGTGGTGAGTGCCCCGGCCTCTACCCCTTCTGCAGGAGAGGGCAGGCTGAGCAGAAAGAGGCCATGGGAGAGTGAGCTACTCGACTTTCTGAAAGAACAGGCAAAGAAGGAAGAAGAGAGGGAAAGAGAGGCACTGGCCAGAGAGGAAGAGAGAGAGAGGGCAGCAACAGCCAGAGCAGAGCGCTATTTGTCTCTGTTTGAGAAACTTGTGGTCAAATTTTAAATAGTTGTTGTTGCTGTGATGGAAAAAAAATACTCAGATTCTTTACTTAAGTAAAAACACTAATGTCACAATGTAAAACTAACTAATTACAATTAAAAATCTTACATGTTATTGTTTCCTTTTTTGAAAAATCAACATTTTTATTGCTGTTGTTGTAACTTTAATGGTATTCTTATTGGTATTTTTGGATGACTAAATACAGACCTGCAAACTCATAAGAGGAGAAAAAGGTTGCATGTTGGTAAACCAGTCCCCTGTCCTCTGGGGGTCTGGGAGCGTCTGTCCTGCTCCAGAAGAAAAATGTTGTGATTTTAACATGTTAACAAAACATTCTGGTGACTGTTTCAGTTAAAAGAGTTAGTAACATCTTCTGTTTTTGGTTTCTGCAGACATTACTACCTTTACTTTTACCTTTGTACTTGAAAAAAAAAAGTAACGTAGAAACAGTAAAAGTAAATCTACAGTAAAAGTAAAGTTACTTTACTGAGTATTTTTACTTTAGCAATTTACCAATTTACATTGTTCTTAAATAAAGCAAAAGTAATGTAATAGAAAAACAGAATGTGCAGAACGCGCAATATTTCTTATCTGATTACTCGATTAATCGGCAGAATAATCGATAGATTATGCTTTAATTTTACTGGTCCAGCCCACTTGAGATCAAATTGGGCTGTATGTGGCCCCTGAGCCAAAATGAGTTTGACACCCCTAGTTTAGAGTAACCTTAAAAAGTAGGAATAGCTAAAGCATCAAGTTTAGCTGAAAAAAAAGGCTACAGGTCTCTGTCTGTCTCCATGGTCCTGGAGTAACACTCAACACTCTTTGTCTTCAGTCTGAGTAAAAGGTCGGTTTGGATCTGGTGACCCACGAGTTGGAGTCGTCAGAGTCTTCTGAAGGACAAGTTTTAAGTCAACAAATGTTTACCCTGCATCAGCAGTCCATGTCACTTTACTATGTGCTTCTAGGCCTCACCCAGGTGCGATTGCACTCAGGGGGGCCTTGAGGACAGCATAATTGGGAATGAAGGGCCTGCAATAAGAACACAAAAGACGTAACTTGTTTCTTTATGATTGGGTTTGAAAATGTTTTAAAATGCTTTTACTCTTTTTTGGGAGAGGTATTTGCCCTCACATATGATCACATGACCCAAAAATGTCACTTGTTGTTGGACAAACTGCAGTTTTGACGAGCTAGCTTTGTGCAGTGGCGGGCGTGAATTTCACACCTTGGCCTTCAGTAGTGGTCCGTCTGAATCAATGCACCCCACAATAACTATTTTATGGCTATAAGAACCATCTTATTATGCAGAAATGCACCCAGAATAAATGCCTTTACTGAAGAAACAAACCCGGGGTGCACAAGTCTCCTTCTACTGCAGCTACAGCTGCGACACACATTAAAAAGCATCAATAATAACCTCATAAAATTGCAATATTATTTAGGAAAATAGCAACATTTTACTCACCAAAAATCCTGATTATTTGTACACAAAATCCATCCTCCTTTCTTTCCTCAAGAAGAGTTCAATTACTCTGTCATACAGATTATCCGTGCGTTTCAGTTCCATCAAGAAGTCCTTTTCTATCGCCATCAAAGCCAATGCTGAAAGTCGAGCCTGCCCTGTCGTATTTCTGGCATAAGTTTTAATTCGCTTTAGGGCTGAAAATGTCCGCTCGACAGAAGCAGTGGACACGGGGATGGTCACCGCCAAACACACAAATGTGTACAGCTGCCCCATGCTCTCACTCAGATTTTTCTGCTGAAGGAAGTCAAGGAGATCAGTGGGAGATTTCCCAGCAAAATCATCCATGGCATACATTACAGTCAGTTCTGTTCTTAGCCGAGACAGATCGAAAAGTGTTCCGTGGCTCTGTGTTAAGCTGGAGAAGGCTGCATGCGGGAAATTTTTCTGGTATTCCCGAAACTTCTGGGGGTCGAGGAGGGTGACAAACATCAGTTTTTCGTGGTCTTGAAATCTGGTCTGTGTCTGGCAAATAATATTGTCCAGAATCCTGCCGTGGAGTTGGTGGTAGTGCGCGCGAGGATCTTGCGCAGGACCTCTACGTGCGCTCGGAGCACCTGCGGTGCGTTCAGTGGCCTCGTAGATTTCCTCGTATCGGCTCCTCTCTCGCTCAACGGTGTCACAAAACTCCTTTACCCTTGCCAGACAAAACTGTACATCCAGTTTTTTGTCCTGTAGTATTGAAAAGAGCACGTCTGAATACTCACAAATGCCATTAAATGTGTGAAGCAAAAAACAAAACTCAAAATCATCCAGACGTGCTTTAAATCCATCAGCACAGCACACAGAGTCCTCGTCATACTCGTCATGATGCTCCAGAATGTGATGAAACAGTTCCTTTAGAGCAGGGGTCCCCAAATGGCGGACCGCGGTCCGAGTCCGGACCCACACGCCATCCGATACGGACGCGGACCTATAACCAATAAATTATTAATAGATTTTATTTTTTTACGGGACGCTTCTATTTTAACTGGCGCAACTATTCTAGTCTTTCCGGCGCTGGTTTATCTGATCAGGAAACACACAGACCAACTGCAGAGAAGCTGCGTGTGGAGGAGACTTTTGTTAATGACGGAGTTTACAACAGAAACTAACGTGATGGTTAATGACATCGACACCAACCAGATGCACTTATAAAATTAAACAACTGTGTAAAAAAGCCTATACATAAAACAGGAGAGTCTGTGTTTCTCTGTGAGAAACTTTTAGACCTTCTCACAGCAGAGTGAACAGGTGAGGAGAGGAGGACAGACTGATCACTAATCAATCACTGATACCGTCGTCCTCTCGGACTAATTAAAAAAATAAAAATACCAAAACTCGTGACAAACCAAACCTGGATGTCCACACAAATAAAGTCTTTGTGTGAAACACTGCAGAGTGTAACATCGTGCTGTTTACAGACAGTCTGCTGTCTGTAGTTTGACAGAGAGACAGAGATGGTCGTGTCTAGAAGGTAACCCTAGACCCGCGAAAGATCGCGCGAGTTTGATTATTTTAGTAGAAACAACGAACACAAATCTCGCGAGAGTTGTGCAAATAAAGCGTTACCTTCAAGACACGACCGAAAAAGATGCGCAGCTCCAAAAATAGAAAATCATGTCTCGGTGCCGATGTTTTTAATGTGGCGGGCCGCCATAAATAAAACACTATTCACTGAACCACAGAGAGTCACTGAAACACTGATCACTGACCTGCTGTGATGAAAAAAATACTCACATTCTTTATTTAGGTATTTTTACATTGTGGTATTAGTGTTTTTACTTAATTACAATTTAATATTTTGCATGTTATTGTTTCCATTTTTGAAAAATCAACATTTTTATTGCTGTTGTTGTACTTTAATTGTATTCTTATCATTATTTTTTTTGATGACTAAATACAGACCTGCAAACTCATAAGAGGAGAAAAAGGTGGCATGTTGGTAAACCAGTCCCCTGTCCTCTGGGGGTCTGGGAGCGTCTGTCCTGCGTCAGAAGAAAAATATTGTGATTTTAACATGTGAACAAAACATCTGGTGACTGTTTCAGTTAAAAGACTTAGTTCCATCTTCTGTTTGTGGTTTCTGCAAATATTACTACCTTTACTTTTACCTTTGTACTTGAAAAAAAAAGTAAAAAAGTAAAGTAAATACAGTAAAAGTAAATCTACATTAATTATTAAAGTGTTTTTACTTTAGCAATTTATAGTTGTTCATTTAATAGACCTGTCTTATCTTTTCTTTTGTATATTACCATTGTTCTTAAATAAAGCAAAAGTAATGTAATAAAAGAAAATGCAGAATAATATTTCTTATCTGATTACTCGATTAATCGGCAGAATAATCGATAGATTATACTTAAATTTTACTGGTTCGGCCCACTCAAGAAAGTTAGACATTATGATGTTCCGGACCTTTGTTTTAGGAAATTTTCTCTAACTGGACCTCTTTGAATTTTAATTGAATACCCCTGCTTTAGAGCATCTCTCTTTTCAAAGACTGTATTGACCACTCTGGATGTGTATTGCCACCATGTTGGTGCCACACGAGGGAGACGCCGCTGGCAGATTTCGTCCAGTAGTTGCGTGCGCCGAGGCGATCTAGAAAAAAATGCAGCAAGGCCATTGTGGTGGGCAAAAAAGATCTTGCATTCTTTAAGCTTTGAGGCCCCCTGAGTCAGTACTAAATTGAGCCTATGTGCATAGCAGTGTATGAATAAAGCCAAAGGTCCTCTCCTTAACTTTAGCCTGCACCCCATTTAATCCAGAAGACATGACCGCTGCGCCGTCAAAACACTGTGCCACAACTTTACCCAGACATTCATTTTCCACCAAAAATCGGATGATAAGACCCGCAATGTCATCGGCTCGCTTCCCACTGGTAACATCTTCAAATCTGACAAACCGCTCCTTGACACCTCTGCCCATTACGTAACGCAGGACCAGTGCGAGCTGCGCTGCGTTACTCGCGTCTGTCGTCTCATCCACCATAACAGAGACAAACGGTGCTTTATTAACTTCCCTTCTGATCTCTTCTCCCATCACTTCAGCTTTTGCCCAACGTCCCACTAAACACTTTATTAGTGGACAGGTGGTAATGTAAATCCATGTTTCTCTCAGCAATGAGAGGAAGAAGCTCCACATAGTTTCCTCTGTTTTTGGATCCAGGGCTTTCATCGTGTCCCCGAAATGAAAGTTCCTGCCCAAAAAAATGACACAGTCTATCAGTCTTTTTAAGATTTCCCTATTTTTCTTCACCTTTTCGTTGTGGAGCTCCGTTTCCCTGCGCACTTGCTCGCTCAGCTGTAGATCCACTCTGGTTTCCCCAAAAGTTTTGGAAAGCACCGTTGCTTGTAAGTGTCCGGCAGTGCTTTGGTGTCTCGTTGCTGCCTTGGTTAGGCAAGTCAAATTTACAAACCCAGTGTGGCTCCAAACACCATGTCGATCAGTGGCAAATAACAAGCACTCCCAGCAATACAATTTGCAGTGTTGCTCAGAGCCTGTGAGCCAGGGGTACCGCTCGTAGTTAGTGGACTGAAAGTGGCGGACAAATCCTTTTCCCGGTTGTGACAGGCTTGCTAGCTTCGGAGTTGCCCGACCTTTCTTAACGTAGTCCAGCTTTTCTTGAAAAGTCCGTCTTGAAAATGGCTTTGACAATAATTCTGCAACCAAATCCATTTCTTCTCCTCCTTCAGCCATTGTGGGTTGACAAAACAGCTATTAAATCAACAGAACTATATTTTTGCTTGTGCAGCTCGCTACAGATGCAGTTTGCTAGCTCTGGCTAGTACACTCTCTGACTATCCAATCAAATGGTGTGAATACGCTGACGTTACCGTAGGCCTGCTAGAGGGCCTTGGTGTCGCCAACTCAAAATCTGATTGGTTGAAGCAACAGTTTGATTGACACTCTTTTTATACTACAGGGCCCGCAGAACTGATTGTGAAGGCCTCCAGGCAGATTTCTTTGACCCTGGCAACAAATGATGGCTGAAATGTGATTGGTTAAATGCTTTAATATGAAAATACACGTCTGGAAGCAGCGCAACCAGGGGAAAAGCTATGAAAGGAAGCGGACAGACCATTTGGAATTATTTAATAAGTATTCATGGACAAAATATGATTAACATCAGTCTGTGATTCAGATATTTTTTAGGCCAGCAGAGAAGGCCTTGCAGGCCTTGACGGCCCACCACTGGCTTTGTGACCTTCTTCATCCAAATGTTTCAAATGTGTCTTTTTCACACTTAGCTTGAGTTGGAACACAAATCATTTAATCATCAACATATTGTAATCATGCACTTCCTGGTGACAAATGTAATGAGCTCAAACTTTCCTTTGAATTTTTACCTGATTTTGTTTTAACTGGGAAAATTGGTGTGCGCACAAGAGAATTTTCACAGGGAATGTGTTTGTTGAGTGGATATTATGGTTGACAGGGCCTTTACTTAGATTGTGGTGTGATCACAATTGGTTGCATGCTTCTGATTAGACCAATATCAGTTTTAGGGATCTTCTGAAAGGCTGGGGTTTTTGTGACATCACGTTTTATGTAAATAGGCAAATGTGTGTTGTCTGTCTCGTACCAGTTGAACAGATCTGAGTATGTAGACAACAAAGATATTTTTGTCAATAAACCTTCAAAAACATTAAATTGAACATTAGGGTCAGATGTTGATTTCCATGATTCTGCACTGACACATTTTCTCAACCACAGACCCAAATCTTGCCATCTTTCTTTTCTGTACTTGGCAAGTGACACGTGTAGATATGAACCAGGAATGTCAAACAGAAAGTCAGAATCTGAACCACTGAAAGAGAAATTGGTGAAAATTCATCGTTCTGCTTTGGTTTTGTCAGGTTTGGTAAAATTACTGGGACAGCACATCTGTGTTTGTTCCAAAACATACAACTTAATGTTAGCTTTTCTCTCAAAAAAAGTCAAAAGTAAAGTGAAAACAGTAAAAGTAAATCTACAGTAAAAGTAAAGTTACTTTACTGAGTATTTTTACTTAAAGAGCATATTGCAGGTTATACTTTTTTACACATGTATATGTAATCTTGTCCAAAAATTACCATTTTAAAAGTTAAGCAATGATTTACAATGATTTTCAGCCCACAAGGGTGCAAATTTAACCGAAAAAGTGACTGTTTGGAGCAAAGCGAATATAATTGCTCTTTTTTTCAAGATCGCGTCATATTACGTCACGTGAGGGAGTTATAAGCTAGCCGCTGCAATAGTTTAGTGTGGCGAGTAGGTAGTTATAAGTCAGAGCAGTCGTGTTATAGAGAGTCAGTGTGTTTTCAGTAGTTTATCTTGGTTTATCATGGTGAATTACTGCGTGTGTGGAGGTTGCACAAACTCCAGCCTGTCAGGACATCGGGTCCACCGGTTTCCGAACAGGAAAAAGAGCGGAGCTTGTTTGCACAGTAAATATTTTGATAATATAACGTGTGTATGTTTATAAGGACTACAGCCAGGGCAGCAGCACAAATTGACACAGAGCAAGAGGATTTTCCTCCACTGGCTCCTCAGTCATCTGTGCTTCACTGTGGCTTACAATGCAACCTCAGACCTTCTCATCGTTCATCAGGTAGTGTAACATCACTCATATACAGAATTAATTGTATATGCCACAGATATGTTTATAGAATATTAGAGAAAAAATAATTAGATAAATCTTTCTGTATGATGCAGGTCAGAACACATTCTTTGAAAGGGCTTTTGTATGGGATTGCATATTGGATGGGGTATATTTTAAAGCAGCCACGGAGTGTACGGTGTTACACAATTATATAAAGGTGGAACTGTTTTTACTCTAGCTGTCCAGGCACAGCCCAGGATGGTCAGTGTGGGAACTCAGACAGAAAGGTCTGAGATACAAGCATCAACTCCACTGCCCAGTCCTGTGCAGAGCGATGATGAATCGTCTGTTTTCATGGATGAAGCTGGAGACGTGTCGTGGATCCCAGAGGAGGAAATGAGAAGTGACTCATCTGATGAGGAACTTTTAAAGTCCACGTCTGCAGGAATCTCACCCTGACTTCAAGTAAGACGTCTTTTTATTTAGGATTTAGTGTGTGACCAAATTATATCATACTGCAAAAATAATAAGTGATTTTCTTTTTTCCAGGGCTGCTGACAAGTTTATTGTGTGCCAAAGCCAGCTGATGTCTCTCTTCACTAAGTGCCCAGCCTGTTGTGGACAAACCCAAGGAAACGTTGAGAAGCAGGAGGGAACTTATGTAAAAATAAAGCAGGCAAGAGGTTTTGTGTTTTCTAATGGGAAAATGAAGTTATCACAACTTGTGTATTTGTATGTTTGTTATGTTTTGTCTTGTTTATATAGTTATTTAGTAATTTTCTGCCTTTCACATACATCTCTCAGGTCTGTGCTGCATGTGGGTATCAGCGTGTTTGGCAGAACCAGCCAATGCTGCACCGAAATATGCCAGCCTGCAACTTGTTACTGAGTGGAGCCATCCACTTTTCAGGTTGCATGGCCACTCAGACCATCAGGATGCTGAAGCTGTTCAGGCTTCAGAGCATCAGTGCCAGCACCTTCTTCCGCCATCAGCGCCTGTACACAATCCCAACAATTGTGCAGGCGTGGAAAAATGAGCAGGCAGGGATCATACAAGATCTCAGTGAGATGGGGGGTGGACTGATCCTGTCTGGTGACTGCAGGTAGTTTAAAATAATGCTGGTCAAAACAGTATATGATATGGTTTGATAAATCAGCTTTTGTGCTTACATATCTGAATTAAACCATTTTGTCTTTCATAGGTCAGACTCCCCTGGCCACTGTGCCAAATATGGTACATACTCTTTGATTGAGGACAGACTCAACAAGGTTTTAGATCTGCAACTAGTTCAGGTAAGTTAACATTATCATACAGACAAACCAAATCAATCAAATCAAATCAAATTTTATTTATATAGCCCAAAATCACAAATTACATTTGTCTCAGGGGGCTTTAGAATCTGTACAGTGTGTGACACCCTATGTCCTTAGACCCTCGGTTCGACCACTTGTGTAATGTAAGATAATGACATCACTTAATGTTTCACACAGAGCTCAGAGGTCCCAAGCAGTAACTGGTGTGAGCTAGAAGGTCTAAAGCGCAGCATAAGGTTTCTTAACGAACAACATATGCAAGTGTCAGCCCTCATCACTGACAGAAATCGACAGGTATAGACAAGCAGCATCTTACATCTGGAAATGCACATAAAAACCTTGTTGCTGCTATGTTAAAAGCTAAAATGAAATGAACATTTTCATAACTAATGTGTTATATTCCCTGTTATAGGTTGCCAAGTGGGTGCGTGATGAGTTGTGTCCAAAAGGAACACGACATTTTTTTGACATCTGGCATATTGGGAAAAGTATGTATCTTGATAAAGGTAGTTTTGTTTGGGTTGGCTATGATCATTATGATTATTATTTTTTTACATTTTGTGTTTCTGGTCTGAAACAGGTGTAGGGAAAGCCTTAGATGCTGCTTCAAAGGAGAGAGGGTGTGAAGATCTGAAGCTGGGGAGGCCAGCTCTCATAAACCACCTCTACTGGACTGCTGCTTCCACTCCTGATGGAGATCCAGATGAGATGGAGGCCAAGTGGAAAAGCATGGTCAACCATGTTCAGGACATCCACGAACATGGCACACCTGCATTCCCCAGCTGTGCACATCCACCCCTGGAGGGAGAAGCAAGGAACAAGGAGTGGCTGGAACCAGGTACTGAATATTCATTGTGCTTGCTTCTGATTTTTTTGATTGTCTGTTTGTTTGTTTTGGTGTGTGGTGTTTTAGCCCAGCTGGTACTTGTTAAGATAAACAAACAAAATATGATGCAAATCACACTTGATAATGATAATACAATCATGCTTAATTTTTAGTGCAAATTTGTGTTTATGCAGGATCAACTGTTGCAACAAAACTGGAGAGTGTAGCTACTAGAGCAGCACTGGTAAAGGATGTTCGACAGTTGTCCCCACAGCATCAGACCTTCTCACTGGAGGCTTTTCACTCCCTTATCCTGCACTTTGCACCAAAGCACACTGGCTTCTCCTTCCTTGGGATGTACAGCAGGTAAGTATTTTATCGTGAAAGAGTGAGTACTGCTAAAACTATGTTGTATTAGACTGCGTGGATTTTAGCTTAGGGTACCATCTTAACGGTGAATGATTAATTCAATTTGAATATTCTGTCCTGTAACTTTGACTTTACTCATAACTTGTGACATTGTACTTTTACTGCAGACTTCTCTTGGCAGCTTTGCACTTTAATAACAATGGCAGCAGAGAGGTTGCTCGGACCAGTGATGGTGACACGTGCTATGCAGTTCGCTACCCAAGGTTTCACAAAGGCAACTGTGTAGTCCGTCCTGTCAAGGAAAAGCCATCCTACGGTTAGTAGTTCCAGTAAGTTCCTAAATATGCTTATGTGTGCTAGTCCATAAGTCAATAACAGTGGAAGTGAATGTGATCTAAAATTATGTTTTCTTTCCCCAGAATATGCTTCAGCCCTCATGGAGTCTCTGAGAGTGGAATACTCCAGGTCACCACAGGTTCTGCGAGAGCACAGTTCAGTCTTGTCCTCCTCTGCACCTGCTCCCCTTTCCTGATCCCTCCAGAAGATGAGCAAGGATGAGGCTGTGGGGGCATACCTTGCACAACATTCCCGATTTAACACGGGGCATTAATACGACACCTGCACAGAGGCCTATCACACTCAAAGTACACACACCTTGTGATATTCTCTAAATTTTGATATCGATCCAGTTGCACGTGTTTTATAAATAACATTTATAATTGAGGATTGAGACAACACTAGTTGAAAGTTTGCACAGTTGAGTGCTCTCTATTTTTACATGGGTCAGAGGGCATATTTTTCTTTTAATATATTTACATTTGGCACATCTGCATATATATTTTAGTTGCAATATTGGGTTAGATTGGTTTTCACACTTGATTTATATATGCTGTACCGAATGTGCCTAATTCTCTTCACTTTAATTCATGAAAATACATAAGTAATTATTTATGAAGGACATGTTTATTATCAGTCTTAGGCTATGTACAGCACTTTGTTTTCAGCTGTGGTTGTTTTTAAAGTGCTTTATAAATAAAGTTGAGTTGAGTTGAGTACTGTTGCTTGCAGGCCTAACCATAAATTCAGCTCTGCTTGTTATATAAATGTTCTACTCTAACATATTTTCTTACAGAGACACTTTGTGATTGTGATTTGTTTTTATTCATTGTCACCCAAATGAGGCCATTCAAAACCTTTATAAACCCCTCCTTCCTCTGGAAATTGCTGTCTAATGGCAGACACAACACAAGCTGGTATGGGCCTTCTGATGTGCCTGCCCAGAATGCCATAGGCCCAGCGGACAATCTGCCTGTATGCAGTGTAGCAGTATTGCCTGGAAATAGGGACAAAATATCAGTATATCAGTATATCAGTATCAGTCATATACTAATGGTATGAAAAAGTGTGACACAGGTAATCATATGTTTGCACTTTATATTGTATATGTTTAGATTTTATGTATTTGTACTACTGTGCTGAGCCATATGTAATGGGATTTTGTTCTACATTTGTGTACTCAATGACAATAAAAGTCTGTCTAAGTTACTGTCTACCTAAATATTGGCCACTTTAACTTATTAGCTGTTTGCAGTCACTGGCTAATTATGATAACCTGTACAATCCAATTCAATGCTATATAGCAGCTCGGCTGTACATTCTACATTTATTAAGTTTATATATGTTCAGTGTATGTTAACTTTGCAGAGAAGGTGATAATTCTACTTTATTACTGAGGCTGTACTCAAATGATGGTGGTGTATTAGACTGCCTTATATTGACAGTGTGTTCCTATTATTTTGCCCTTATCATATGATAATAGAGTGAACCAAATATTAAGAACACCTTTCAACATACTGTACCCTTATACACCACCACCATCCACTAAAATCTCAGTATTAAACATACAGTAGGAATAAGTGAAAAAACTAAGAATAATAAATTATTTGTACCCTAAACATACTCATGTGTGTTGGCCTGGAGAGGTCCATGCTCCTGCCTGAAGTGCATGTAGGCTATCTGCAGCACGTATGGGTTGAGACAGCATGCCTCGAACCCTGGGTGCTGTGTGACACACTGCACTTCCAGCCTGGGGGTGACGCTGTCCACTAACGCCCAGTAGGCATCTACCTCCCTGCAGCACATACTCTCCTCAGCTGTGGTCATGGCCTCGCATTTCCCGCACAAGCACCTATCAAACAAAAGGTTTATCAGGGAAATGCGCTCTCTCTCTTTCTCTTTCTCTCTCTCTCTCCCTGTAATGGTAAAGCGATATAGCACGTAGTATGGACAGATGACGACAATGAGACAGGAGCTTAGTAGTTTATGGTAAGTATCAATACTGCTGCTGGTATTAGATGATCAATACTATTTTATTGCCGGATTCATGATAGTATTCTGAACGATATTGTGACGTGAGCACAGTATTATTGTCCTCAGCTAACGTGTATAAGCTAGCACCGGTCTCTCACCAGGACACCTGCCCTACTCTCCACTGATTCTCTTGACACCACAGCTCAATCTCCCTCCTTTGGCCAGTCATTCTCCCCCTGGTCTCTCCCTGCTCTCTGGGACGCACAACAGGCTCATAATTGTAGGGCTGTGGCCCGTCATAAGAGTAGTTCTGAACGTTAAAAGTCTCCTCCGTGTCGGAATTGTGATTGCGATCTATCGTTTTCCTATTGTTCAAGTAGACCGGTCTCCCTCCCGTTACGTCACTTCCAGTCAAGCATTTTCAGATGCGGAAGTAAAAATTTGTCAATAAATGACCCCCAAAACCTAAAAAATGTATGTATAAGTATATTTTTAGTAAAAAACGAACTCCTACATTATTTTTCTAAACTTTGGTTAAAAGTGGGCTCTAACCTGCAATCTGCTCTTTAAGCAATTTATAGTTGTTCATTTAATAAACCTGTCTTATCTTCTCTTTTGTATATTACCATTGTTCTTAAATAAAGCAAAAGTAATGTAATAGAAAAATTGCAGAACACGCAATGTTTCTTGTCTGATTAGTCACTTAATCACCAGAATAATCAATAGATTATGCTTTTATTTTACTGGTCCGGTCCACTTGGCATCAAATTGGGCTAAATGTGGCCCCTGAACCAAAATGAGTTTGACACCCCTGCCCTAGCACTATCAAAATGCATGAAATTTCCTCCAACTGTACATGCAATCTGTCTGTCAAATGCTGAAGATATCAGCAATGCACCTGCATCCCGTCCTCGTTTGGTCACGCCCACCACTGGGCATACACAGTGCACACCGGGCCAGTAACACACACAGTTCATGGACCATGGCAGCAACGTCAGCACAAGGGCTTGGTGGGCGGAAAAGACGTAAAGATTTATGGATATACTTATACACATAATCCAACAGAAAATAAAACGGATGGGAAAGTCTAGGCTAGCGCTATCAAACTAATAAGGAATCTGGTTATTATACAAAAGTGTTAAGAGAGTTAACTGTTGCTTTATGAATTGCAACACAACTTGTCAACCTCAATTACAATTTCCTATATCTGTATTAATTTAATGTTTTAAAGTCAACATTTTTTCGACTAAAATTAATGACTGAAACTATCAAGAATAGAAATGACTAAAATCTGACTAAAACTAATAAGCATTCTGTCCAAAAGACTAAGACTAAATCAAAAATGGCTGCCAAAAACAACACTGACCTGTTAGAAGTCAACATCTGGGCTCTTCACCTGTGCTAGCATACCCGGTCAGGGTTTAACAACTTATGTTACTAACCCTGCATGTCAAATTTATAAAATAGCTATTTTTTTATATATATATTTGCTTAAAGTGAGCTTACCCAAAGACCAGTTATGGCTGACATTAAGTAGCGGCTCCATCTCCCACGCTTGCTCTCAGTTCCGTTGGCACCAATTGGATAACGTGCAATGTATTGATTCATAGCCGACCTATCACCGACTTTGAAAAGGAGCACATAAACCAACTCTCTGGCAAACCATGTCCCTGCTATGGGCCGATGCTTCTTAGATGCACGATCTGAGGCCGACGTCAGCGAGACGTACGTGTGCTATCTGGGATGGATTTACTTTCAACAGTTGGCTGTAGCAAAAACCGCCCCTCACTGAAGAAAGACACCAAAATCTCCTGAAGATCCATCTGCAGCCTCACACCAAGTGAGTGAGAGCTTTTTAAGAGTTTTGCTTTTTAACTTGGAGTGATCATTAACTTTATTAAACTGACTATATTTAACATTGAAGCATGCACAGTACAAGTCATACAACACACACAGCAGCAGCCTCTGAATGCAAACAGAATGTAGAGTCTGTCTCAGCTCAATATCATGACTTTAAAACCCCACATGACTTGTTCTAAAGCAGTGTTTCCCAATCCTGGTCCTCAGGGCCCACTGTCCTGTCCTGAGGACCAGGATTGGGAAACACTATTCTAAAGAGTTTAATTAGTTTAAAATTAGGGCTGTCAGTTTAACGCGTTAATTAGATTAATTAATTACGCTGCAAATTAACGCGCTATAAAAATTAACGCAATTTATCATGAGTGGCAAGTCAATGCACAAGCATTTTAAATTTGGCCCATTGAGTGACCCGTAGGCTGCAGTGGCACGTCACTTCCTACCTGCGCCACTAGTCAAAAGCAGGGTGACAACAGACATGGACGCGACACAGGAGAGCGAGGCAAGCTTACTTGGACCTTTGAACGGCAAGTTTATTCATAAAAAGAACAAAGACGGGACTGTTAACAAGAACACAGTGATTTGTATCTTGTGTAAAAAAGAATTTTCCTATCACCGAAGCAGCTCCAGCCTGAATTACCATTTAAACGCTAAACATGTCCGGACAAGTTCCACTGTTAAAGTTGCTGCTAGTGCTGCTAGTGCTGCTAGTGCTACCGTGAGCTCACTCCGCCAACCCACGCTTGCTGAGTTAGGAAAACGAATGAGCAAAGCCACAACAGAAAAACTGACAAACTCAATCACAAAGTGGGTTGCTGCTGATTGCAGGCCAATTTCAATCGTGGAAGACGAGGGCCTAAAGGAGGCGTTTCAGATAGCGTCATCTGATTCTAATTTCCAGCTATCGTCGAGAACTACGGTGATGAAAAGAATTCACCAGCTGTACAGTGATGAGAGGACCGCAAAAGAAGAGTTGTTGGCAGGGGCCTGCCATGTCACCCTATGAGATGAACTGATAATAGGTGAGGTGATTTTGAGACAAACAGAGATTATGACTGGAGATACCCTTTTAAAAGAAATGCCTGTTGGCATCTTGCTATTGATGTTGCCTTATTTAGAGGCATGTTATACTATTATTCATTTTGAATTGCTGTATTGAGTCAGCTTTAGTATTCATTTTGATTGAGAGTCTGCTTATGTGCCTATTTGAGACTCAGCCTTATTTAATTTCTGAATTTTATTTATTTTATTTAATTGTATTTGTATTGCATTTTTTTGGTTTGGTTTGCTGATGTGCTTGACCTTTTTTCTTTTGAATTTCATTTATGAAGCACACTTTACCAATAAAAATGTGGATTTCAAATCTTCTCTTCTTGGTGTATTCAATTGATTAGTCATGCACTACAATTTTGTAATGTCCTAGAATTCAAATTCTTTATTTGGGGACCTTTAGCAGATATGAGATTAAATGTGATTAATTAGATTAATTAAGTACAAATCCTGTAATTAATTAGATAATTTTTTTTAATCGTCTGACAGCACTATTTAAAATATGAATAATTGTAAAATATCTTTTCCATGAGGCTATTCGGTCAGATAGTGACAGATCACAGGCAGAGCTTGGTATTTCATCCTTGCATGCAGCTGTAACAAAGGCAAAGCATGTACAATGTTCAGTATAATGTTGATCAATGTTTAATGACATTGTTCTGCCTCAAATATTATTAATACCACCTGTTCCTAGGATAGGTCATTTTTGGGAAAATATTAATCCCCACTTCTCATCACATCTTAACATGACATAGGCTGACATTTTTGCCCGCTCCCTCAATGTTCAACCCAAGCCGGCGCCCATGGCTGTCACCATAATATTATTATGTCACTAATACCAGCAGCACCAAAGTAAAACAATGACTGAAAAGTGTCTGCCTTTTTATGATTTTTTTTTCCAGCTGACTCTATGTAAAGTTATTGGACCAGATGACAATTAAACATCTGGTGTCCTCCTGTCCCATCTCCTCCCACGGCTCTTTTTTTTTTGTGTGTGTGTTATTTTTCCCTCTTTCAGCTCTAAAGATATCCTGTCATAATTTCCCTCTAATTCCCTGCAAATGTTTTCACGCTAGAACTGCACAATGGTTCAGTTTGATCCGGATCAAGACCACCTTTTTTATGCAGGACCAAAATCCAGCTTTTTGGTCTCTGAACCAGAGCAAGTTTCACACCTGTAAGTTTAGTGTGGATCAAACTGAAGAGTGTGAAAGTCTGGATCAAATGAGGTAGGTGAAAACACCCTTAGACAGACTAAAGATCTTGAACCTGACAGTATCCATCCCATAGTGCTTGATTGTTGTTGTCAATTCTATATATACTGCTTGCATGTCTATGCAAATAAAGGTATCTGTAAAATTGATTAGTAAATGATTAAAAAGTACAAAATTGTTCAAATGGTTCATAATCCTACAACAGTAACAAATATAGTGCTGGTTAAAATCAGGATTTCTTTCTCATCTCCCGTGTCTGCTTTTTCAGTTTGCTTGATTTAGGCTACTACAGGAAGTTTTGTCGATTTTGGAGACCCTTGTGGGCAAAAGCTGCAGTGTTTCCAATACCATTACCACAAAATACTATAATGTCAAAAATACAATTATGGAAATAAAAATCCCCTGCTTCATTTTAACTGGCTAACAAACTACCTGTTATAGCTTTGTCTAGGAAAATGAAGGCTCATTTTGTCTAATTTCCCAAAGAAACTGACTCGGTGGCAGACATCACAGGCTCATTTCTGCTCAACATTAGATGCACATAGAAGAAGAAGATGTTTTAAAGATGCTGAAGTATTGTAAATAATGTTTGTCATCAAAAAGAGTCTCTGTCCAAATGTCATGATGTATTTCATGGTGTGCAGACCACTTCTATCTACAATAGTGCCTCTGCTTTTTTTTTCTTTCTCAAAAGGTACGTTATTACTAGTGCTGTCAAAAAATTTAAAAAATTGAGATCAATTAATTATGATCTGTAATTAATTGATCTAATTAATCTCTTTTTTAATCTTACCTAAAAATTGCTGAGAAAAGCCCTCAACTTGAGATATTTTCATTTAAATTTATTACATTATTGTGGCAGATCAAAAGACTGATATATAACAATTTACATTTACATTCTGCTGTACTTGAAACTAGTCCCAAGTGCTGCCTGCAACCTTTAGTTTCGACCACCAGGGGGGAATATTGCTGTGTTCTTTTGTCAATCTCCAAATAATTAGAAAATAAAAATAAAACATCAGGTCCATATAAAGTGCTGTAAGTTAACATATCAAAAACAGTAAGAACACTTTTCTGAGCAATACAAGTATTGAACACTGAACTTCAGATAATATAAAACAAAAAAAAAACAGACCCATCAATCCCAGTGCTGTAAGTTAGCACATCAAAAACAACCTTGTTCATCATCACAAAATAAAGTGCTGAAATAACATCAAGCAATCACTTCTAGTAGACTACAGAGGACATAGCAGCTATGCTGACCTCATGCCTCTTATTTCTTCTTCTTCAGCCAGTCACTGAGACAGACCAGCTTGGTCACATTTTCTGGGAGCAAGGCTGCCCTTTTCTTTTGTACTATGTGGCCTGCAAGGCTAACAGTCTTTCACAAGGTACAGAGGTTGCTGAGGAGGCCAGGTACTTGCATGCTAGAGCTGACAGCTTTTCATAGGCTCCTGAGTGAGCATACCACCACTGCAGGGGACAGTCATCAATACTGATGCTGGGCTCTGCTCTGTAGAGCTGCAGCTCTGCAGACTCCATTCCATCTTCTTCTGAGTCAGAGTCAGTCCTCCTCTTCCTTTGAGCTGGTTCATCATCCTCTGTGGAGGGCTGGAGAGTAGCTGCTCTTCTGGGCTCTGCTGCTTGGAGCATGTTCTCCAGACTGGTCCACACCTGAATGTATGAATAAATAAATAGATTGACGGGTGGAGGAATAAATGGATAGATGGATGGGTGGATGAAGTGCAGTAGGCAGTTTTATTTTATTTTTGTTTTATTTTATTTTATTTTGTGAAGCACTTTGTGTTGCATTTCTTATGTGTGAAAAGTGTTATATAAATAAAGTTTGATTTGATTCGATAAATTGGACTCATTAGTCCAGATTATACTTATAGTCTTTACCTGTTTCCTCTTTTCTCTTGGAAAACATTTCAAATCCTTAAAATGTGGATACAGTGCTGTGGCCACCTTGAACCATGTCTCGTTGGCATCAGCTCGCCATGCTGCCAGGTCCCACTGGAAGGCATTCTTTAACTTTACCATGTAGGCTGGATCATCATCAGTGTTGTCCATGACACGGTCCAGATGGCGAAAAGCAGGCAGTACTACAGAGCAAGAGACGTAGGCCTCAGCACCCAGCAGCTCAGTCACATACCTGCAGAGGTGGATAAGTTTGGAAAATGAACTTACCTGGATATTTAAATTAAAGTGTAACTAATTTCCAATTTAATTCTCCTTAAAAGTGACTACCTAATGTTCATTCATTTTTGGATTACACATGTGACAGTAGTTTATTTCATTAAAATGGACAGGTGTTTATTTGGGCTTACCTGCATGGTTCAAGCAGGACCTCCAGCCTCTGCACTTTCCCCCACTCAGCTTCGGTTGGCATGACCAATCTGTGGTTGTTCTGTTGGTCCAACGTAGCCTGGACAGCTTCTCGGTTGCATAGGAGGTGTGAGACCATTGCAAGTGTCAAATTCCACCTGGTCGGTACATCTTGTATAAGCTGTTCGCTCTTTTTTCCAAGTGCTACTTGTTGCTGGTTAAGCTCTGTGGTACTTGCAGGGCTTTGTTTAAAATGGCCAACAATCTTGCGACACTTTGCTAATACACCAGCAAACCCACTGCTTTCGCTGCAGACCGTGATGGTCCTCTGGAGAATGTGAGCATTGCAGGCGATGTGCTCATATGGAAGGGCTCTCATAGCAGCCAGCATGTTTGCTGCGCTGTCTGTATCGATGGTGGACATCTTGTTTTCAATTCCCCAGTCATTTGCCACCTTGAGGAACTGTTCGGCGCATTTATCAGCAAAGTGCCTGGTTTCTATTTTTTATAATGGTCAGTGCAAATGAATTAAGGTTCCACTGACCATCAATAAAGTGTCTGGTCACCCCCAAAAAGCTGTGGTTGCCAGCTGAGGTCCAGTGATCTCCGGTTATAGCAACATAGTTGGGCGAATCCTCCACCAAAATCTCAAGTCTGTTTTTCTTTTCACCATCGTACATCTTGCTGATTTTGGTCGTCACTGTAGTCCTGCATGGTGGCTTGTATGATGGGTCATTGGATGCAGTTTGCAACATCTCTGTTAACCCCTCGTCTTCCACTATGTTTATCGGCCTGCACTTCATCGCTATCCACTTTGCAAGAACATTCGTCAGCCTGTCGGTCGCAGACTTGCTCATAAGTGGGGTGTTCTCCTTGAGTTTAGTTTAGTTATGGCTCACTAAATTGCTAATGTCTTCGCTGCTTTAGCTGTGGCTGCACTTGCGACTGGGTGGTTTGCGTTGATGTGGTAGGCTAAACTTGAGCTGCTTTGGTGGTAAGCAAACTCCTTACAAAGAAGGCATATCACTCTACCTTTATCAATGGTGCCGTCAGGGTGTTTTTGAAATGTAAATTTCCCATTCATTGGACCAGCAACTCTCACATGCTCCTCCATTTTCACGTCTCCTCTCCGCTCCTCACCGCTCCTCACCTTGCAGTCCCAACTACAATGGGAGCCTATCAGCTTATGCGAAACAAGCCCAAACACAATGACAGCCAATCAATGTCCACTTCAGGGTGTGATTGACCATTGTTTTCCACCCCCAATAACTTAAGCGCAAGAAGCCCAACACATAAAAATGGATTTTATAAAAAGGCAATTCGCACACAGAAAAAGTAAAGTTAGGGATTAAAAATTAGATTAACGCGATTAAAAAACAATGCGCTAAATATGATTGTATTTAATTAATCGCAATTAATGTGATAATTTGACACCCCTAGTTATTAAAACCTACTACAATATCACCATACTTGTTGTGGTCAGAAACTTGACTCTACACAGGGCCCTCTAGTGAATGTATTGTGTAACATCCATGCTAACTTAAAGGATGCATGGAAGTATGTAGGCAATGATGGCTGTATTGTTTAAAACTTATATTTCTGTAAGTAAATGCAGCATAAATAAGCCTTTAGAATGACCATGTAAAAAAAGCAGATCTACTCCTGGATGGTATCATTTGCTCATGTAGGTCAGATCATCAGTATTAAATTATGACAGTTTTTAGCCTGTTACAAACTTCCTGTAGCAGCTTTGCAGTACATGTTGCAGTGGCAAACTCTCCCTCCACCGCGTCATCCACGGCGGGGTGGGGGAGGGAGTGGGTGGGTGGGGCTCGAGGTCGTTCCTTTTAAACCAATACTACAAACTGGATTGCAACCAGAGGAGTCAATGTCACTTGCGCAGAAGAGGACTTCGGAACCTCGTCGACGTGGTTTAGTCTCCACACCGGCTGGAAGTTGCATTAGATCTCGGAAAATTGTTCCACCTCGGCGCGTTAACGGAAACGGCGGTTTGGTTTTGATATTGGTGCATGAAATGAAGTTTCCAACATCAGAGAGCGAGTGTCTGGGATTAGTAGAAGCACAGCGCAAGCGACGGAGCAGCAGAGCAGAGGAAGCTCACGGAGAACACGCACATGTGTATCGCTTTCTGTTTTCTCTTCCTCTCTGCTCCCTGATATGGTGTGAGCACTTCTTCTTACATCTGTGAACACGGGCTAAAAGATTCTTTGGGCAAAGACCAGCGCAGAGTCATGGTGAAGATGCAGTGGAGGGAAGTGTCGCATCTGCGGCTGTTGATCTTCACGGTGATGTCGGTGTCAGTTAACGGCTTTCCCACGAACTTTAAGAGAACTTCAGTCCGGGATAGAAACATTACTGCGCCTGTAACGGAGGTAAACGACTCTACTATCCTGCATGCTGCCTAGGTTTTTAGCGTGCGGGTCATTGAAATGCAACACATTTTGGCGAGGCAGAGATTAGAATGGTGCTTTTGACAATCAACTTACGTTTTTATTTAAAACTTTTGTCTTGTAGTATGCATACATATTCATAAATTCTTGATGTTGAATAAAATAACCAATTTATCATTAAGCCTTGTAAGTTTTGATGTATTTATTGTGATGTGAGTTTTTATTCTATACGCAGGCTTAATGTAATTCCTTTTAACTAAACAAAATTGTTTTGAAGCCTGCTACCTTTCTTGTGCCAGTAACCGCACACTGTGCCATCCTGAGAGTAGCATTATACTTCCTCTGATCCACAATCTTCTGTCTATCTTAAAAAACACAAACCCTTCCTATGGTTCTGTTTGTCTTTTTCTCTTTTGCTTACTTGCATCAGTATTAATCCATTATCTGCTCCTCATTTGTAAGTTTGACCATGTTAAACAGTGATTTACTGAAGGCTAAAAATCAGGCCATATTCCACTTTCTTCCTTGTTTTTCCTGCTTTTTCCACTCCCAACATACAGTTACTTTGTATGTAGACTTATCATTAGATTTTAGTTTTAATTCACTTTAAATTAATGTAATCCAGACACCACAGAGACACACAGAGAAGACTGAATAGGCTGATGTCTGAAGTAGGTCTAAATGATTTTGATAACATCATGATACAATTTTGCCTGGAACTGAAAAGAAGAAAAATGTGCTTACTGAAGTCTGTAGAGTATGATTTGTAAGCCACCTCTGTTCATTCTGCCACATCCATGTGAACTGCATTGAGCCAAAAATGTAACTGTAAGTCCTGCCGCATCACTGGTTATGTGGTTACTGGGGTTGGCTGGTCTTTGTTTTGTCCAATGCTGGTGCTAAAATAATGGTACCGGTCCCTTAACTGTACCTGAATCGATAAATCAAAAAGGAAGCACAGAATGACGGTTGATGACATTAAAGAATGGCTTTTTTCATTCCTAAGTCAAATTTGAACTTGAAATTGAACAATATATTAACTAACAATGGTTAAGTTGTTTAGAACAGTTCCACACAGAAGAATATTTAACAAATTTACATAATAAACCTAAGCCAACTGCAGTGGTTTAACACTAAACAATAGTTACAGTAACAGCACAATAAATTTTTTGTTGGTATTTTGCAAACTACAGCTTTAAACTTAAGCAATTCTTTTGGAGAAATATTAGCTAACCCGAGGAAAGGCTGCTGTCATCAACATCAGCCTTCTCTCCATCAAAGATATAAGTCACTGGAGTTTCATAAGAAAACAGTGTTGCAGAATGTCCAAAACAATTGACGTGACAGTTTTCAAACTGACAGCCCCATATATTTGCTCACACAGTTCAGATGGTCTGCACGTGCATGAGAACGTGGCTCCAAGCTAAAGATCTTCAGTGAGGATTTAGGCTAAAAACATGGTACAAATGCTGTCTTTCAAGTAAACTTGGCATTTTAGGGCTTTAATGTTTTTTGTTGTTGTTGATTTTTTATGTTTCAAAACACAACACAAGGGTGAGTAGATAATAACTGAATTTTCATTTTTGGGTGAACTATCCCACATGCAAATGTTTTTAAACAATTGTTGCACATCCCACTTGGTATGGGAATGCTTTCCCATAAAATAAGGCCACACTTCAGACCATTTATCTCAGCTTTTTAAGCATCTTTATGGGAGCAACAGGCTAACCGAAGGCTAATGTCACATCACCTGCTGCTAGAATCATGTAGAGTGAGTGTTATAGCTTAGGTGTGTAGGACAGTGACTTTATTGTATGATTTTTTATTCTAATATAATATATTTGATTAACAAGACATTTTATGACCACCCAGTTCAGCATGATGATAGACGTCTCTGTCTTTCTTTGTCAGTTCTGCTACCACATGCTCTATATGATTGTGTGTGTGTGTGTGTGTGTGTGTGTGTGTGTGTGTGTGTGTGTGTGTGTGTGTGTGTTGGTGTTTATATGTGGATACCTAGCTGTGGGGCTGACAAATATAAGCAAAATAACTGATGACAAAACATATTAAGAACTGCATTTAGTGAATTGACAGTTGATGTTCTCATAAACGAGGCTAGCAAAAAAAAGCCTAATTTCCAGTTTACAATTGGGTAGACAAAATTATTAAAATTAAGATCATCAATCATTTCATTCAGTAAATAATGGAATTGTCGCATTAGAATGTCAGAGACCACCAAATTTGGGCTTTTTGGGACATTTTTTTCCTACTGGGATGGATGCCCCCAGACCTCGCTAGCTACTCTTTTTTTCCTACTGGCTGACTAGTGTGTATCCTTGTAAAAAGCCTATACCTCCAAACTGTGTAGTGCAGTGTGGAGTGGAATGTCTCTGGAGTCTGGAATCTCATATAGGTACACAGACCCACTCATGAAGTGAGTTAAATTTGATGTTTAATTTACTAACCAGGGCAGGTAAGACCTTCCACACATGACCAGCAGTAAAACCGCCTTTGCAGGCTGTGCTGTTGTTTTGTGATGGAGAGTGTTACCCAACTAGGCAGAAGTGCTACCCTTAGTGTAACTGCCACAGAATACTGCACTCAGAGTTCCAAGTTTCAACATGACCTCAATTGCTGTTGACTTTTGAAAGTGCAACCAATGACGTAACGGGTGTATGTGATGACGACGCCATAAACATCACATGCAAGCAAGGGAGGGGGAGTGATGGAAGAAGTGTTTCAGAGTTCTGTGAATTCCAGAACACAACATTAAAAACATGCCACTATCTCATCAGGAAAATTAATGCATTACGAAATGTCACCTGTCAGCTAGTGTTACCAGATTTGAGAATATGAACTTTGCTATATTTGATGCCAAAGTTAGCTGTTTGTGTATACCAGACAGGTATACACCGCTGTGCTTTGTCCCTATCTCTGCGTTCTACCCTGCACTGAGCCAATGCAAATTTCTTCTTATCTGATGACAGCTTTAGGTAGCTTGAGGGTGTGTTTTAAGGAGAGGTTATTGTTGGGCATAACTATATGTTAACTACCCTCAGCAACTGCAGTTCTGCGTATATTCCTGTGTTTGGCTGAAAGTGGCTATCCAGTTTGATTTGCATAAATTATTTCATAACAAGAGACTTTCTTATGCTGCAAATTCAGGAGTGAAATGATGTAAGGAAGGGGAGATCTGTGTAGATGTAAGGTATGTTACCTGTTAGACTTGCGTATCCACAAGGCATGGCCAGATTGTTTTTCACCACGTTAGTTGTTTTAACAAAACCAAATCTTAACCATAGAGATGGGTAGTTGTAGAATGCATCATTTAGGTGTACAGATATGCTGATAATTTTCTTATGATATGTTCTGTCAAAGGTCTATAGTTAGCTAGGTTGTATCTTTAAGGTGAGGAAATTGTTGTTTTTTGCCTTGGTAGGTAAATCTAAATAGTTCATTATGTTTCAAACAAAGAAGTTCACACAATGTGATGTCTGGCTATGTTTATCAGATGAGTCAGCATGACAGCTGGAGCAGCTGTAGTGTTTGTATCTGTGTGTTTATTGTGATTCAGAAAAACAAGGATTAAACAATTATGATCTATAACATACAAAATGTATAAGACGCTATATTTGACCACATGAGTCCGGCCCAACCTGAGAGAAAAGTTATGTGTGCTTCTGTCAGAGCTGGTTGGATATATCTGTGTGTAATTTTGTGCCCAATAAACTTCTGAAACTCTTTCTGATTGTTTTCGTTGTGGGACAGAGGAGCGAGGATGGGAGGAGGAGATGAGGATTAGGTGGGAGAGGAGAAGAAGGAGGAGCACGGACAGCCACATAAACAGGCTCAGGTGGACCAGTGGAACCTTGAAGTTTCGTGGCTAGACTGGTTCGGTTCACCTCCCCTCTCTACTGCACCATCTCTCTCCCCACTCCTCAGCCAGCAGAGCTGCATAATAATGATGATGATAATAATTCACTATAAAATCCAACACAATTTCAAGATGCCTCAGGTTAAAATATAACCAGTTACATATCTGCATGACATCTGCAGTTCATTTATTGTATTGTTTTTTGCAGGTGATAATGAAAAATAAAATATTTACACATGAAGCTGTTTTGGAGACGTCCTGCTGTCTCCATATATTGCGTGTTCTCGCGCTTCACTCCTGGAAACAGGATATCTGTCTCCTCACTTTGTAAATCTTTTTTCTTTGTTTCCTCCTGGTAAATCTGCTGCTGGCGCACCTGCCTCTTAAAGGTGATGAGAGCTGACTTTCTCATTGGTTTATTGCAAGTTCGGCCTAAACTCAGCTGTGAATTAATGAGCACATTTGGGCACACCTGATAGGTGTATCTCGCTTTGCATTGGTGGCGCAAACGGTGGGGCAGGGCAAAATACCACTGGATATGGTGGATATGGACACACCTTGAATAAATTAAATCCATTGCGCCTCCTGCTTTCCACTTGCGCTTTAGCTCAGCCTAAGATGGGGCCCATTATCTTAATGTTACTGACTGGACTGACTGGATTTGACATGATTTTGAATCATAAATATCAAACATGTTTGGTATACATTAGCTTGGTACTGGTGAAGCTCACCATCTTTGAATCATTTTTATTCACGAAAATAAATCACAAACCACAGTGGGGATGCATAGACTGACTTCCTGTTAAGATATTTCTGTCAGCTGTTAACATTTGCAGAGTAATTAAATCATCATTCTTAAATGAATAATACTTTAAATAATAATTGCTGTAGTTAGATTGCTGCTACATTGCCCTGTAATTACAAGCACGTCTCCCTTGTGTGTGACAAGCTGCAGAGCAAACTGTTTTGTGACCACAGTGAAAATGTTGTTCTTTTTCAATCCTTTGGGACTTTACAATGCTCTGGAGTCACTGGAAATGTTTGGAAAACACAGAAACTCTGTTCAGCCTTGATGTTACAAGAAGCTCTGGTATCCTCCATCAGCTGTACCGCTCTGTGCGCCACAAGCTGAATGTGAAGTTTGCAAACATAGTAGCTAAAACTGTTTGTGAAAAAAAAAATGTTTTCAGCAGATATCGTAGTTACAGCAAGACTGAGCTAGCAAAGCAGTTTAGTGTTTGCATCCGGTATTTATTCAGTTTGGAAAATCCCACAATCTCTAGAAAGGATTAATGTTTGCTTAAATTGTCTGGCTAACTCAACACGGACTAGAAATCTGTTGCTGGTCATTACTAAGGGTTGGCCTACTCGTGGAGTAGTAAGCTAGGAATCCTTACATTGGAGACTACTGATATGACTGATGTTGTTTTTAGAGTTATTAGTTAGACCCCATGTGTTTCCAGACAAATGGAGATAACACTTGCAAAAAGTCTTTTATTTTGAAACTGAACTGTCCCCACAATACATTTTGATAACATCTTTTTGTTTGTTGGTAACTATTGTGTAATTGCAGCACTACACTCAAGGCTTTACTTCAGTGAAGCTTTTGGACCTGACTGCATCACTGTCAAGCTAATTTAATATTGCTTAATTAAAATAAACACCATAGTACAAACAAGGTTCTAAAAGACAAACATTTTTAAAAGAGGAGCAAGTTATATATTCATATTCATATATAAACCCTAGAATTAATTCTGTAGTGCATTTATGATGATAATATGTACAACATCTTTACATCTTTCATGTTGGAACTCATATCCATGTAAATTTATATGGTGTGTGTAGGTCTTTCTTCTGGTTGTGCTCTGGTCTCACAGCTCCACTCTCATCTCTCACTCTGGGCTCTGTGTTTTCGTTAAAGTCAGTGGTTGGATTCATGTTGCTCACAGGGAGCCTCGAAGCATGACTTACTCCAAGGTTGCAATATGAACTTGACGTTTCACACACCAACTGCCACTTTATTATCCAAACTCTGGAACAGGAATGTGAACAGTGAAATATTGAGGACAGAGGGGGGCGTTCAGTGAAAAATCATCAGAGACCTGAAGTAGTAGTTGCTACTGCTTTAACCAAATAATTCTGGATAGACAGTCACCCCTCTCTGCTCCCTCCCAAGAGGTACGCTGAAGCTGATGCCACATTTTACAGAGGGCGTCAAATTCCTGAGCCAGTTCAGATTTAAGTTGTCCGCTTTATTGTAGAATACGCGGTGTGGGATGGGTGTCTCTCAAATGTCCTGCACCCTAGATGAGGTAAAGATGAAACTGTATATTATAATCTATGTATCAGAATATATGCTTTATTTGATGATTGTGTGTAAGCGCTGGATTCTTTGCATCTGTGGGTTTTTAAAGGAACATGACCTAATGCTGTCACAGCACAAATTTGTGCTCAGCTGAAGAGCACACAACTCTATATATACAATGTGCAGATTCTACATTCTTTACGCATACATAATATCTTGAGTTTGATGCAAAAAAAGGCACTAGGAATTTAATTTAAATTCTCTGTAGCTGCTTTTCACTTTTCCTGTCTGCTGGGACAAGAAAGGTGGGACAGAAGACAGAGGATGCTTGGCAACAGTTTTTGGCTCTTGTGAGTCACAGAATTTGACTGATATGATGAGGTTTGGGGTTGATAGCATTTTACACAGTGATAGCATTTCATCAAATCCAATTTTAGTTTTGAGTATTAAATTGGAACCCCACTGAATTCTTAATGAATCTGATTAGGATTTACTTACTACAGCTGCAGGTAACTATAAAACTTCTAAAACTATAAGAACATTTTGTTTGCCAATAATACAAAATGGTTTTAGTGGTAGTCTAATTACTGTTGACAACCCTGAAAATAAGATGAGCAGTCTTAGAAAGGAGATGCTGATTAAACATATGTCACATTAAGATTACAGCACCGAAAAGTGAAAAGTCAAGAAGGCAGATTTTAATGTTGTCGACATTACTCTTTGCTGGTTTAGAGTCTACAGCCATGCTGTGATGCTGTACTTCAGCACAGTAGTGCTTTGAGCTAAATGTTAGCATCAGATGCTAACATGGTGGCAGTAGCAATGCTAACATGCTGAATGTTTAGCATATAATAGTTAAAATGGTCAGCATGTTGGTTTAGCTTGTTAACATGCTAACATCTGCTAATTAGCAGTAAACAAAAAGCACAACTGATAGTAAAGAAAAGTCCAGCATCTATTAGGGATGGGCAATATATGGATCTCATATTGATATTGTGATATGAGGCTTAGATATCATTATATTGTGATGTATATGTCTGGATGACACACATTTAACACACCTCCTCTTTCAGAAATTTCTCAATTTCTTGATATTTCACCCAATATTGTTTCACCTGATATTCCATGCCATATAATCACTGCCTTTCTCTTTTGTCCTCTCTCAGGTCTTAGTGGAGCGTAGTCATAGTGCTCGTCAGACTCTCCAGGAGCTGCAGCAGGAGAACCTGCTGCAGACTCTACCCTCTGGTCCATCTCTCTTCAGGACTAGACACCACTGGTCCCAGCACCATCATCGGAGTGTCCTGCCCCTACCTGAACCTGAGGAGGACCAGGAGCTTTTCATCTTAGACCTGAGGAACTTCCCAGAGCTGGCCAATGCAGACATGGGCTCACAGAACCCCAACATCCAGGTAAGGATGTAGGGAGAAGACTCATCATTGGAAGCAGGTTTAGGTCACTCAGTCATATCATTCCTGAAGTGCAGGTGTTCTGGATTAAACCAGTGATCGTGGGAGGTGGGGGTATAACAGAGTCCTCATCATCACTCTCTGCTCACTTTCTGTCCTCTACACTAGGGGTGTCAAACTCATTTTGGTTCAGGGGCCACATACAGACCAATTTGATGTCAAGTGGACCAGACCAGTGAAATTAAAGCATAATCTGTCGATTATTCTGGCGATTAATTGAATAATCAGATAAGAAATATTGCATTTTTTTCTATTACATTACTTTTGCTTTATTTAAGAACAGTGGTAACATACAAAAGAGAAGATAAGACAGGTCTATTAAATGAACAACTATAAATTGCTAAAGTAAAAATACTCAGTAAAGTAACTTTACTTTTACTGTAGATTTACTTTTACTGTTTTCACTTTACTTTTTACTTTTTTTTCCAAGTACAAAGGTAAAAGTAAAGGTAGTAATGTCTGCAGAAACTACAAACAGGAGATGGAACTAACTCTTTTAACTGAAACAGTCACCAGAATGTTTTATTCACATGTTAAAATCACATTTTTCTTCTGGAGCAGGACGCTCCCAGAACCCCAGAGGACAGGGGACTGGTTTACCAACATGCCACCTTTTTCTCCTCTTATGAGTTTGCAGGTCTGTATTTAGTCATCCAAAAATACCAGTAAGAATACCATTAATGTACAACAAAAGCAATAAAAATGTTGATTTTTCAAAAATGGAAACAATAACATACAAGATCTTTAAATTGTAATTAGTTATTTTTACACTGTGACGTTAGTATTTTTACTTAAGTAAAGAAAATTAGTTCAGTGAATAGTGTTTTATTTATGGCGTCTCGCCACATAAAAAACATCGGCACCACGACATGATTTTTCTATTTTTTTGAGCTGCGCACCTTTTTCGGTCGCATCTAGAAGGTAACTGTTTATTTGCACAACTCTCGTTGTCCGTTATTTCTGATAAAATAATCAAACTCGCGTGATCTTTCACGGGTCTAGGGTTCCCTTCTAGACACGACCCTCTCTGTCTCTCTGTCAAACTAATGACAGCAGACTGTCTGTAAACAGCACAATGTTACACTCTGCAGTGTTTCACACAAAGACTTTATTTGTGTGGACACCCAGGTTTGGTTTGTCACCAATTTTGGCATTTTTATTTTTTAATCAGACCGAGATGACGACGGTATCAGTGATTGATTAGTGATCACAGTGATTACAGTTGTTTAATTTTATAAGTGCATCTGGTTGGTGTCAATGTCATTAACAATCACATTAGTTTCGACTGTTTTAATAAACTCCGTCATTAACAACAGTCTCCTCCACACACAACTTCTCTGCTGCTGTGAAAACTGAATCGCAGGTGGATTAATATGTAGGGAAAAACCCAGAATGTGAGTTAGGTTTAGTCTTTTTGTCTTTATAAAACATCCTGCTGATGAAGAAAGTCAACAGATCAGATACAGACAGGGTCAGAGAATCACACTGACCTCCTCTGTGTGTCTGTACTGTACATGTGTGTATGGAGGAGCTGCACTGACGCAGAGAGGAGAGATGCTGCAGCCCTGTGATAATAAGTTACATCAAAATTTAAATGTCAGCGCTCATCAATACTCTGGTCTTTAATAACCCCCACATGTGAAACACAGTGAGCTGTACAGTTGTTTGGATTTAAACGGATTTTAGTAATTGAATTACTCGAATTACTCCAGGAATGGTTTCAACCCTGAGATTAATGTCTTCTCTGTAATTTTCACACTTTGCAAAGTCATCCCGTGGGCTGGGCTGGACCCTCTGGCAGGCTGGTTTTGGCCCGTGGGCCCTGCTCTACACCATCTATCTCTGTCTTGCTCCATACATCCTATCTTGCTGTACAATTGGCTTTAGTCAGGACAGCAGCTTTAGTAACCATATGCAGGACTTTTAATGGTGGGGTGCTCCAACTTGTCCATGACCCTCAGAGACATGGTTTGGAAAAATAGAAGAAAAAAAAGGAAAAAGTTAAAATATAAAACATATGACAGCAGAATGAAAAACTGAAAAACCACGTCCTGGTGGTGTTAGCTACAAAAAAGTGTTATGACATGTGGAGAAGATTTAAACAGAAATGTTCTTGGGCTCAGTGCCTCTGGAATTTACTGCCTGGTCAACAGAGATACACATACAGTCATGAGTTCAGCACAGACAGAACATATCCTGTTTCGTCTAATATCAAGGCACAGTACATTTGCAAGGGCCAGTTCATGCCACACTTCATCTTTCCATGTTTATTTAAAAAACCCATCAGTAAAAATACTAGCCAACTCTGCACGTGGATGGTTGAGATTACATAAAATAAAAGTCATACAGACAGACAGTGGTCCTACATTAGATCTCTGGGGCATACCCTTCTCAATATTTAAATAATCCAATTGATTGTGATTTAAAAAACACTTAAGGCCAACATGCACTGCAGGCTTCATCTGACAGGTGTCAATAAATGCACATCTGTCTGTTTCAGACAGATATTTTAATGAGATAACTGTTCAGTACCATCAGGATTTGTCATGAAACAAGTTTTCTATCAGTCAGCACTTCACACACGATCCCCGTCCGTCCCTCCTCTTTGCTGTCCCTCTCTAGATCTTCGTAGTTATGATTAATCAATGGGGAGTAATTAAGTATTTAAAAGTACACAAATGGGAGTTGGAGCCTTCACACTTAGAATGGTTATAAGAGATAAAGGAGGCATTATTTAGAACTCACTTTTTGAAAAAGTGAGTGAGCTTGGCACTGTTACTTGTTTGTGGATGCTAGGGGTGGGCGACACCACTAAATTTGCTGTCGATACGATACCAAGTGAGTTAAGACCAGAATCACCAATATCGATACTGATACTTTTTTATTATCAAAGGCGGTTATGTATTTCATGTAGGGGAGAGCAATGTGCCATTATTTATGAGGTGAATGCATTAATAGGTTAAATATGTATATATATATGTATATATATATATATATATATATATATATATATATATATATATATATATATATATATATATATATGTATGTGTGTGTGTGTGTGGCATCAGCTATATATATAAATATATATATATATATATTTATTTATTTAAACACAGTTTCATTCAAATTAAAGAATCTATTCAGACAAAACATATCAGTGGGCTGAATATTTATTTTAATGTCTGATATTTAACTGGTCGGCTAAATAACAGCTATTGGTTGGCAGTAACATTAATCAATGCTGAAGATCCGATTTGACTAAAATATTACTTTAAAGGTCCCATATTATGCCCCTTTCTGAGTTTTTATAAGTCTCAGAGGTCCTCAAAACATGCTTTTGAAGTTTGTTTCTTAAAACACCACTCGGATCATGCAGATCAGCCTCTCGACACTTAGCAGCTTGGTGCTAATCTAAGTTACACAGCATCGCCAGGCAGAGGAGAGAGGCAGCGTCCATAACAACAGAGCTGACAACACAAACCCAGCAGCATGAAGTCACATAAACTGACATGAAAAACAGTCACCAGCATCCAACTTACTATTCTGTTTAGTTAACTGGCTTCATATGAGGCTTAACGTTCAGATTATCTTGACTCTCCCTCAATATTATACTCCAGTGTATGAGCACACAGTAGATGCTACCCATATTAGCCGCGATGCTAATGGCAGGATCGAGCGGCTAAATACACAATAAAGCAGCATAAACATGATAAAACTTACCGCTCCCATGTTTACAGTTGTGTCACAGACAGTCGGTACTGATCCATCCTTGAGCTTCAGTTTTGAAGTGAATGCTGCTTTGTACTGACTGTTGTTGAAGAAGTCGTCCGAGGCAAAATGACTAGCACACACACACACACACACACATACACACACACACACACACACACACACTCACTTTACCAAGTGTTGTGGGGACATTTTGCTTAAAAATAAAATTAATCCACTGAGTCTCCTCTGGGTCAGACGAGGAGAATGGATGAAGACTTCTGTGCTTGTTCCTGCAGGCAACAACAGAGCACTTGCTGTTCTTTGCTTGTGTGCTGGGGATCTGGATGCTGAGACATTCCTTTCTCCTCCCTGCCCCCTTCCTCTTTTCTTTTTCGTGGGGTTTTGTTTTGTGTTTTGACAAAATTATAGCGAACATCCTTCCTACCACACATTTCCAATCACAGCTGTAAAATATCTCCAAATAAAGCTCCTCTTTCGTTCACCCATCACTATGTGTTGGCTCAAGCTGGTCAGAGTGTGTACTGCTGTGCGGGCATGATACACATATTTTTTGAGTGCACACAGACAGCAGTGGAGGAGAAAAGAGCACATTGACTACACACCTCAGTTCTCTTTTATAAAATAAAAGTGGTAAAACTTAGAAGAAAAAGCGAACAGGGTTCGATCCTTTAGACACCAGAATCGATCTTCAAAAACAAGATCTAGTATCAGAAGTATCAATATTTTGGGATCAATCCGCCCACCCTTAATGGATGCAGTGCCACCATATGCCCGCATGGCAGAGTTTATTAAACCGATCGAAACCAACATGGTGCTGAATGACAACTCTACAAGTAAGTCTGTACATTGAGCAGGAGACTGTGTGTGTTTCTCTGTTAGAAATTGTCAGACCGACTCACAGCAGAGCAAAGGTGAGGGAGGGGAATGAGGGCAGATTGATCACTAATCAGCTGCAGATTTCGTTGTTCCCTCTGGCTGATTTTTTAAAAATGGAAATGCCAAAATTGGTCCCCAGATATACATGGGTGTTCTCACAAATAAAATCTCTGTGTGTAACATCATGCTGTTCACAGACAGGTCTGCTGTTAAGAGTTTGAAAGAGTGAGATACAAAGAGGGTCATGTCTAAAAGGGAACCCCAGACGATTTTTATTTATTTTACCAGAAACAACGGGTACACATCTCACGAGAGTTTTGCAAATCAAGAGTTCCCTTCTTGATACAACTGACTTCGAGCTGACCTGCAGTGATGGAAAAAGTACTCAGATCTGTTACTTGAGTAAAAGTAATACTGCAATGTAAAAATACTTCATCACAAGTAAAAATATTCCATGTCCTACATAAAGTACTGCAGTGAAAGTACTAAGTAAAGTAACTTTACTTTTACTGTAGTACCTTACTTAGCACTTTTTATTTAAGTACTAAGGACAATGTAAAGGTGGTGATGTCTGCAGAAAAGACAAACAGAAGATGTAGGTTACTCCTTAAAGTGAAACAGAGTCATCCAAAAACGTTGTTTACATGTTAAAATTACAATTTTTTTTTTCTGGGGAAGATGATCCCAGGTCCCCTACAGGGAATTGCTTTATGAACATGTCATCTTGTTCATCTCATATGAGTTTGCAGGTCTGTATTTAGTAATGAAAAAGTACCAATAAGAGAACCGTCAAAATAAAGGAATAAAAATGCTGATTTTCCCCAAAAGGAAACAATTAATTGTTCATTTAAGAGACCTGTCTTATTTTCTCTTTTGAAAATTGTCATTGCGCTTAAATCAAGCAAAAATAATTTAATGGAAAAAAATTGCAGAGCATGCAAGTATTTCTTATCTGATTACTCTATTAATTGCCAAAATAGATAGATTACTTGATTATTAAAAGAATTGATAGCTGCAGCCCTAAATGTAACAATACTTGTGCTTGAGTTCAGAATTTCAGTACTCCTTCCACCAATGTTGATATTCAGCATCATGCTTGAATCTCTGTTCTCAGCTTTAGAAGGAGTTGCTGCTGGAAACATAAGCAACCTGGGTTTTGTCGAGACTTGTGTGTTTTTTTTGTGTGTGTGTGTGTGTGTGTGTATTCATGTATGTGAACAACAGGATGATAGTTAGAACCAGCTAATCAGTTCATCTTTCCATCCCATATTCTTCATCTATGTTTCTCAGCCTCTTCCTCCAGCTGCACAATAAGCCTCTTTCATAGAAGGAGAGTACACTTTTAATCAGATCTTCAAAATAAACAGCAGGGATGTCACTCCCCTCATCTTGTCTGAGAGCTTGTACCAATGTGTGTGGATTCATGTATTACATGAAAAGAGTTTTTTATTTTACAAGACTTCTTTATCTTTAATTTATTGATATATTCGGACTTCAGATAGTTAATAAAAATAAATCAGTTTCTCCCCTTTTTGTAAGCACTGTGTAATATAGATTTTTTTTTCATTAATTCTATGATGAGAAGGCAATTGAACTTAAGATACAACAAGTTGTTAAATTGTATGTTAGGGCTGTGTTCTTGGGTGGTCACCTGTTGGCAAAAAATAATTTAAATGGATCAGTGTTAAAGATTTACTGGGATTTATAGAGTGCTGCAGGAAAGAGTCCTAAAACATGGAATTTCCTATGGTTCCCTCATCTCAAAGTCAGTTAGTTTTTGAAGCAGAGTTTTAGTTAGATGCCTGAAATAATGTCTGTGGTTAACAAATGCTTAAAGAGATTTTCACGTTTTGTTCTGCAACTTAAAATACATCAGTAAATACCAAAATCATAAGATGAAAGCAATGCTAACTTAAGGGTTGCGCTACAAAAATATGTCATCCCTGCAGCACTCTATTCTCAGAAAATGGCCAAATTACAATATATGTGTTTTCATTATTGTCAAATTGTGTTAGCGTTACCTTGAATAAACCCATTATATCAACAGAGGGAGTAGATCCTCTTCCACTTAGGCTGCAATCTTGAACCATCAAGTAGCCCAGAATGGACACTGAACACTGAAGGCCTTTTATGCTTTTATGCATCCATAGTAGTTTCTCCTACATGCTTGGAAGGGAAGGGTAGGACAAAGTGTTTGCTATCTGCAAACTCATGGCTAGATGACACTAAATCCCTCACACTGGTCCTTTAATGCAGCTTCAATGCACCTATTAAAAAAGGACTTCTTTACTGTCATATAAATCAATATTGCATCGCCATTCTTTCTGCTGCTCTTTCTTCATTGCTATGGGTAAATAGTCAGACAGGGCTGAAAACAAACAGAAACCCTCACTACCACTGGAGAGTATCCTTCCCCAGAATCACGTGGGTCTTAATCATAGCAAGCAGTCAGATTGTTACGTGTAAATCAGGGTCAGTAACATGAAGTGAAATCTGTGCCTGTGTAGACAGTGACCTATCAGTGTGGCACATTCATCCAACATCCCAAGTAGGCTTGTTTACGAGTGGACTTAAAGGTGTCAGGCTCCACCCATAGATTCCAGTACAGGAGGGAGCCTGTCTGAGATACAACAGATGTTAATATATTGTAACTCTAGTCTCCAACACCATTGGCTTCCTAATTGGCAGGCTATGAATATACAAATTTTCAGTGGATGAAGCACCTGCATGTGATTTTGGAAACCATTACCCAGTTCCATTGTGTCCAGGGATGTTCAGAATTTTTCAGGTCATGGACCCCTTAGCTCACATGTGTCAAACTCAAGGCCCACGGGCCAAATGTGGTTGATTGATGGAGTAATGTGGGTTTCATAAACTGACAAATTAAAAGGATTTATGTTATAACAGAGCAACAAGCAAACATATTTTCTTGCAAATATGTATATGTAATATTTGTAAGTTGAATAAGTAAAAAATTCAGAGTTATTTAACATTACAACAGGAGTAGTTACATTTATTTTACATTACATTTAGTTACATTTAGCTACATTTATACTGTCTTACAGTTACATCTGGCCCTTTGAGGACAATCATTATGCTGATGTGGCCCTCGGTGAAAATGAGTTTGACACCCCTGCCTTAGTTGATAGAGAGACAGAGTAGTAGGGCTGAACGATTTTAGGAAAAGACCTAATTGCGATTTTTCTGGCAGATATTGCGATTTCATTTCGATTCACGATTTTATTCAAATCAAGCTTCAGTGCAATATTCACAATGTACAGGAACATTTACAATCATTATTAATTATTCAAACTAGGGCTTCAAAGAACACAACATTAAGAAAAAAACTACTGACTATACTGAAGACAATTTGCACGCATCATCACATTAAATCCGTATAAATCAATAAATTTACACACACACACACACACACACACACACACACACACACACACACACACACACACACACACAGGTCTGGTCCACTCATTAAGTTCCATAGCTTTGATGACGTTTGCTGCATTGTCAGTTGTGATGCACGTCTGGTCCTCTTTTTTCAGACCCCAGCTTGACAGACACGCTCCCAATCCCAGGGCAATATTCTCTCCGGTGTGGTCAGTGGGAAAGTATGCTGTCTGCAGGCAGCGACTTTTCAACTCCAAGTTGTCATTTACGAAATGCACAGTCAAACTAAGATACGGTTCGGTCGTTCTGCTTGACCACATATCAGTAGTCGTGGCGTAATACTACACATTTTTCAGCTCTGTTACCACTTTTTCTTTACACTCTGCATACAGCTGTGGGATGGCAACCTGGTTGAAGTAGGTGCAGGAGGGAATCGCGTATCTTCTGTCCAGCGTGCGGAGGAGGTTTTTAAATACGTCTTTGGTGACCGTGTTAACAGGCACCATGTCCTTGGCAATGTAGCGAGTTATGGCAGTCGTTATCTCTTGGTGTCTTCGGCTGCTCTTGTCATACGGAGTTACACTGGTAAAAGATGCTGTAATTGTAGTCTGTTTGCTACAGTGGCCCTGAGCATCATGTTCACTAGACTTTTCACCGGACTTTTTCGTCATGCACTCCTCATGCAAATACCTGTGGTGATTTTTCAAATGCCGGTATAAGTTGGTTGTGTTTCCGCTGGATGTTGCAACTTTAGCGCGACAGGTTTTGCGCAGTACCTGTTTCTGGTGCACGTCTGCAGCCTCAAACCCGAAATTCTTCCAAATGGCCGACGAATAAATCCACTAACTCCGCTTCTGGTTCCGCTGAAGCCATTTCAAAACACGTCAATGTTACAAAGCACTGGGTGCAGGTTAATACTGATTGGTTAGCGTGACCTGTCCACGAGTAGCATGCCGCTTCTGATTGGTGAGCTTGGCAGGATGGTAAGGAGACGGCATGTATGTGTAAAATAGTTGACACAACAGATCCTGGGTCAGTCAGGAGCACTGCAAAAAAACGCAGCTTGGGCAATCAGGTGATCGCATTGTCTGAAATCGCAATTTCGATCAGAAAACGATAAATCGAGAGTAGGGCCCCCAACTGCTTACATTGCATTGAGTATTTTCAGGTCTCCTCATGTTTGAGCTAACCCATATCTGCCAAGTCTGCAGCTGTTGTGCCATGGCTAATGTTTGGTGCATTAGGCTCACACTCAACCTGGTGGTTTTTGAGGTGGTGGTTAGAGGCTCTTTTGTCATTTGTCAGTGTTGTGTAAAATATATATAGTAATCAAAAATCATATATATATATATATACATATATATGATCATTTATAAAAATCACACCATAATCATTCTGAAAGCTGTTTTTGCTGAAAATGAGAATAATGATGTAAAAATTTCAATTACCTCTGTTATTGCAAATCATACTGCAATTGCAATATTATATATTTCTTTAAAATGGCATTTTGTGCAGGTTTTGCCTGCGTTCATACCTGTCAATTTCTAGAATTTTTTTTACGTGTTCTCCACTTTTTTGTGGATTACCTGGTGCGTACTCACAGGGATCTGACTCGATGCCTCGGAGGCCATGTTAACAGCTTAGAGCAGCCACACAGTCTGCATGAGCAACTCATCATCTAGAGCAGCAATAATATAGGGCTGAATGATTTAGAAAAAAATATCTAATTGTGATTATTTTGACTCATATTGTAGCTGATTGCAATTGCTTTGTGATATTAGAATGCCAATTTTTACACCAGTATTCTCATTTTCATTTAAAACATCTCATTATGGTGTGATTTTTGCAGGGATCTGTATCAAACAAAGATGTTTTCTTAAGGCTGTAAAAATATGATATGCAGGCCAGGACATTTCTGCAACATGATATTTAATTTAAAATGATACTTTAAGACACATTTTGCATTTAACACATAGTGCACCTCTTGCAGTTGCAATTTCAATAAAATTTTGATTAAGTGTTCACCCCTAGCAAAAATTTACATGCAGACCGTGGGCCAGATCTGACCCCTGATAGGGTACTCCAACCATTTTTCTAATTCACAGTGAAAATAAATTGACTAACACCATTTTTCCCAGGAAGGAGAGACAGAATTTTTTGTATGATGGGACAAAGGAGACTGTTAGTAAGAGAGAGAAAGCTGATCTGGCCAAAGTGCAGTAGGATCAGACACTCTGCAGGGGAAGACAACTGTTAACTAAAGAGTAGCAGCAGTTACACACAAGTGAGGATCTTTCTGATCCCAGAAATGTGTATACCAAAAGTCATCATCAGTCATCCAGACGAGTTGTCAAGCTGTAAATGTTGAATTAAATGTTTTACCAGCACCAAAATCACCAACATGTCTGGTTGTTGTGTATATCATATGTCAGAATCGATATTCCCCTAGTCAATGTAAGTTGTTCAGAATTCCAACAGGATTATGACTGTTCCAGAGCAATTAGCAGGATCAATGGCTGCAAGCTATTAAATGTGTTAACTGGACTAAGGACACAATCAAAACAGGCTGTAGTGGTCCACCATACTTTTTTTTTTTTTCCAAAAAATGGCTGTGAAAAAAACAGCTCATTGTTTATAAATTGTAAAAGGGTGTATATAATCATATCATGTCATTGATTCTATTGAGTTTTGCATCAATTCTATAACAATGTGAAGGCCCAATTACAAAACAACAAAATTTTGAAGCAGAATCAATTCATTTCAGATCACCAGATTGGACAAAATAATTCCAAATCTGGCAACAACTGACTTTGACACTGATATTTGTCTTGACTTTGTTGACTTTGAAGGTAAAGAGAGCCAGACATTCCAAAATGAAGGTAGCTATTGTAGGTTAATAGCCATGTTGCACTATACATTTTAATATAACGTTGTATAATATTGTATAAACTGCTCCACCAAACAGACATGGTCTGCAGACAGTTATGAGATAGTCCATGGTACGAATAGATCTTTGAGATAAACTGCTGTCAGGTAAGAACTGACCCATGACTGGTTAGCATATAAGTGGTTAGTTAGCCAGTGACAGCAGCTACAGTAGCTCTGTGAGCTGTTACCAAATCACCTACCATGTATTACCATATATTTTGCAGGATTGCGCTTTTCTAGTTTGACCAGGGCTTTACACAAGATAAATCATAAATTCCCCTTTATATTTTAAAGATAATTCAGGCTTCTGATGGAATCACTAGAATTCTCACTGCTTTAAGGTTGTGTTGCATTTTACATTATATTCTGTTGGAATTTACCATGACTCCCCTACAAAGGTGGTTGTGGTTGCTCTGTCACCATTGTTATTTGACAGGTATGAATGGACTGCATTTTGTAGGATCATTTATTACAATTATCTTCTTCTCAGAATTACAGAATTTAGTGTGCTTGGTGATGTTTCTGTTGGCTGGTTGCTTTTGGGCCATTGAAGTTGTTGAGTGTAGCTGCATTGTAAGTGCATGCCATTGTATGAGGAATTAACAACTTTCATAAGATAAATCAAAGTGAGATCATTTGCACAGTTTTGGATCTCCTCTTTTTTGTCAATCACTGAACCAGTATTTTGCATTTCTTTCAGGTGACCATTGAGGTGGTAGACGATGCACAGACTGAGACGGAGGTGGAGATGGACCTGGCAAAGGAGGGTCAGCGTAATGATTGGTCAGTGAAGTCCTCAGAGTGGGCCAACAGCCACAAGAAACTTTTCTGGCCACTGTTCTGGGAGTACCCGGAGCAAGTGGAGAATGAGCTGGGAAGAGCCAGTTTGGAGGAGCAGTCTGAGGACTACACCTACGACCCAGAGGAGCCCATCCTGAGTGGAGTGGAAGGAGACTGGGATGGTCAATGGAACAAAGACTGGGATGTAAAGGATAACTACGGTAAGAATGCTCAAACAGTACAACTTTAATTCACACAATATTTGGCAGGCCAAAATGGATAAATCTGTATCACAGCGATTTGTGATATCACCTTGATGAATGTAAAATTAAATTTTAAGTAGAATTAAAATGTTAAATATTTACCAATTACACATTTGAATAAAAAAATTCTTAATTTTTTAAAGATGGTTGTAAAGTCACTGGCCACAACAAATGAGCAAAGAGCAACATGAGAGGGAGTGCACTTGTACTGAATAACAGTACAGCTGTGATTCATTTTTAGAAGAAAAGTTTGTGTTTGATATTAAGAGCTAAAATATTCTCTATGAATCATTCTGAGTTTCTTTTTATCATTCTTATTTCTCTGTATAAGTACCTCACACACAGTTATATGTAGCATAGATCTCCAGTTCTATTATTTCTGTCTACCAACACAGCTCTGTCTGCTGTGCTGCACTGTTGGAAGTAACTTTAAAAAACAAAGATTCAGGTGTCTGAAAATTGTTTTCTAACAGACTCGGAGACAAGCGCAATTTCAGTCTCCTAAAATTGCAGAAATTACTCCACTACACTCCCAAAGTCCGCCTTGAAAAAGGCAGCGTTATCAAGTTAGCTGCCTACCAATGGCATCGGTCTCGTCTGCTTCATCCCGAGAAATATATAGCTGGTCTTCAAGAAGGCCTAAGGAGAGTATTTTTAGTCAAATCAAAATGTGATTGGTTGATTCACCTGTCACTTTCCAAACAAACACAAAGGCTGTGGCCTTCTGTCCCAGTGATGTAGTCCTAACCAGTGAGTGAGCCAGCTCTAACCTTTCTCTGCCTAGAGATGACAGCAAAAAAATCTGATTGGATAACTCTGTGTTGCTGTTTTCAAGACAGTGACCCTTTCATTTCTGATGCAAAGCTGATAGAAAATGAGGTTTAAATTAGAATTAGAAGAGAACAACCTAATAATTAAATAAAATAAATCAAATATAACCCTCCGTTGCCAAAATCTGACCAGCAGTCAAGTAAAGCAGTACCTAGGATATGCTAAATATTAGAATGGGCTACTATTTAAATTATCAGTGAACAGGATCCTAAGTTCTTAGCGGTGGATGTTGAGCTGGCTAAATTTCCAGTTTACCAAATGGATGTTCAGTCAGGCTTAAACCGATAGTTCACCCAAAAATGAAACTCCCGGAGCTTCAGCTGAAAACAGCGTTGCAGCCAGATTTAGTACAATTGTAGTGAATGGTGACCAGTTTTAAAATGTAAAAAAATACAGAAAAACCCACAAAATGTCTCCATACTGCTTGTGTGGTGTAATCCAAGTGTCTGTAAGCTGTGACATTAAAATTTGAAACAAAAAGACGCCATTTACACCTTATTTTTAGCCTAAATGTCAACTGTAGCCTCTCAGACTGGATCTGCATGCACACGCCTGAAGTGGGTACACAAGCTCTCACCACACAAGCAGTATGGAGACATATTGATTTTTTTGTTTGTTGGTTTGTTTGTGGTCTTTTTTTACATTTTAAAATTGGTCACCATTCACTTCAATTGTACTGGATTTGGCTGCAATTCTGTTTTCTCTGGGAGTGTTTTGTGAACTGGAGATCTTCACTCATCCGTAGTAGAGTAGAGTAGATATTGAGTGAAATTTCATTTTTGGGTGAACTGTCACTTTAAGAGAAAATCTTAAACAAGGTAGAAATAACAATAACCACAAGATGTGTAAAGTTACAATCTAGAGTAAATAACTAATGGATAATAATGTGGTGCCTCCACTGTGGAATTACTAGACTCATACACTATGAGCTGAATGTGTATTTCACAGAAACAATGGTAAGTATCTTCAATCTTAGTATGTAAACCTTGTTAGAAAAAACATTCAGGACAACAATGGAAAAATAAAAACAAATTCATTTATTTATTTTATTTAGGTGTATTTTTTTCTGAGTGAATTTTCTTTACTGGTATTCTCACTAGGCGTGTAACATTTTACTCATGCATCTGATGCATCAGACTTTAAGATACAAGTGCATTGGTTCAGACGGCCTGTATCAGTAAAAAGCATGAATTGGAAATAAATCAGCGCACACTAGCATATCGATACACCTCATTAGGATGCGTATATGTCACTACTGCCACTGTAACTTTACTCCATTTTCTCTGTCCCCCTGCCTCTGCCTGCAGCACGTCTTGTTGGACGCCTGCTGCTGCAGTCACACAAAACAAGCGCTCCCCCGACCCTCTCCTGTCTCCTCTTCATTTACTCTAAACAGACGGCGCTGAAAACAGCGACAGAAGTGACATTGTACCATGTCGCACCGCCAAACTTTGATAATGTGCAAGTGTAGAAAAAATTTTGGGTTTGATAAGAAAGATGAGAAACGTGCAAATCATTTATGTAAAACATGTCTGACAGCAGAGTACAGAGACACGAGTCTGACCCACAGAGACGTCATGTCACTGTGAGAGCAGGTAACAGAGCATCACTGTTCCTCCACACTAATCAAAACCACGCCACTCTTCAAATGAAACAGAGCAGCAGATCATCTTACTGCAAAAATACTGATATTTTAAACAGTTTTAAAGTTTGTTCACAGATTCTCATTTAGGCTACAGGATCTCATTTACACATGAGACTCATAATATGATGTTAACATCACTTTAATGTCTCCTTCTCTCTGTTTCTACTGTTACTATATTTAGTAAAACTATCAGGATTTCTTTTACCAACTAATAGCACTCTACAAATGTAGCATTAATTGAATCAAAATGTAAAGATTCACACATTACATTGTCTTGTAATGCATCATATTGTTTCGTATCGCAACAGAGCTGAGTTATATCCAACTGAATCGTTGGCCATTTAAAAATTTTAAGGTTTATCTTATCATTGAACATGTATCGAGATATGTATCGAATCATTCTTAGTCAGTGAGATGCACACTCCTAATTCTCACACAGTTTTCTTTCAAATTAAAACCAACCAAACCTTTTCTTTCCCTTCACAGAAAACAACAACAACAAAAAAGTCAATACCAGTAGGTTACCAAAATAGTTTTCAAGTAACAGTCAACCCAGTCACATTATATTGACCTTTTACCACATGGACAACTCAAAATATTTTGGTAAGTCACAATAATAACCTTAGAGAAAAAAAATGGAAACCTATTTTTTTTTCTTTCAGAGAAAATACAGAAACCTTAACAAGGAAAAAAAGTTGCAAGTTAAACAGTTCACAATTAGGCAGTTTAACCCTGAAAAATGTTCAAAATATTACCTCATGCATGGATTTCTAAAGGTTGGGGTTAGTGCACATATGAAAAAGATAAATCCTTAGTGAAACACTGCTGATATAGTTCAGTATGTAGTCTCCAGTTACTCATTCAACCTTGAAACACAATCCAGAAGGGTCCCAGAGCAGGCAGATGAAGGCAGGTAGATGCAGGTACAGCAGGTAGATGATGCAGCAGGGTGATGAAGTGCAGCAGTTAACCATCCGTGCTGTGATATGGGTCCATTGTGCCGAGTCCGACATTAAAGGTAGTGCTAATTAGCGGTAGCAGGGTGACATCAGCTGCTCCTTTTCTGCTCCATCCTCGGTGAAAAAGACGCCTGGCGTTTACAACTGACTGTCCCTAATGATGATCCTAGAATTGTCCTAAATGTCCATGCTTGCAGCTTGAAACACACTTTTACACTTTGTTCTAAAGTTAATGGAAACAACAAACATGTCTAACCTGACTGCACTTGCACTTCAAACTGGATAGAAAATGAGTAACAGGACTGCAACAGCCATGACTTTTAGCTGCAAAATAATACTTGCACCAACACTTGAGAGTATTTTAGTCTGTATATATTGTCCACTGCAACGTTTTACTTGCATCTTCACCATGCATCAACACACCGCTCTCCCTCCTGATATGCATCTAGATATCATCTTTCTTCCAACTAACTTTTTTTTCCCCACCCCCAAAGTCCTGGCTCAGAGTATATTCCTCACTACAAACTGAGAATACATTGGCTTATTATCAGAACATTGAGATTCACAACAAACAAAGGATTGTGGGAAATGTAGTTCTTTCATTAAATTCACATTTCTTAAAGAAACACACTCCTGTACATTTTTCTCTTTCATCTATCAGAATTTTAGAGGTCCCTACACAAATATAATATATTTAAACCCAACATTTCAAATACTGATATGTTAGGCCTTCTCTGAAAGCCTAGAAGGACATCAGGCTTCCCCTCTGATAAGCACCATTTATTAGTTGGCAGTAATAATCACTTATTAGGGCCCGAGCACCGAAGGCGGTGCGAGGCCCTATTGAAACTGAAGGAATTATTCTTCTTCTTATTATTTATCTTTTTCCCCTAAGATCGCATTTTTGAGGGCCTAAACAGGCTCAAAAAGTCCCAGATTTTTGCACACTCATCAGGTCTTGCGAAAAATTCGATATTTTATGGTCGTTACAAAGGGGCGTGGCAAAATGGCTCAATGGCGCCCCCTAACAGTTTTCAAAATTGAAGCCCCCTGCTTTAACTTTGACCTAGGCGTACGAAATTTGGTACACATATGTATCATGCCGGGACAGACAAAAAAGCCTCTTGGAGCAACCCCCTAAACCCAACAGGAAGTCGGCCATTTTGAATTGTATTTTCAAAATAAGGTCATTTTTGGCCATTTTCACACGTCATACTTTAACGAACTCCTCCTACAGATTTCATCGAAATGACTTCAAAATCGGTTTGTGTGAGCTCCACAACTGTGTGATCAAAAGTTATTAAAAGATCTTCGTATCGTTGAAGGGCGCGGTCGCTGCGGAAGGGCGAATTTTGATATCTCGCAACACCCACATCAAAAACCACGAAATTGCTATAACTTTAGCATAAATGGTTCGATCTGCACCAAACTTGCTGTGATGGATAATAGTCCCGCCCTGAACACATCTATGTCACAATATTCTGTAATTGTCATAGCGCCCCCTGGTGGCGACAGGAAATGACATGTTTTACTCTTTGAGGTCCTGCTCCAAGCACGTTGACCATATGCAACTCAAATCTGGTCAAACCGTCTTTAACATGTTGATAATCGTGTATTATGAAAATCGTGCCATGATGTCACACTGTCTTTCCGTGACGGAGCGGCGAAGTTGATGTTTCGCCAAAAATGAAAAATTAGCATTAACTTCACTATACTTAGTCGAATCTGCCTGAAACTTGACATGTGCGTTAACGGTCCAGGCCTGAACATGTGATATGAGTTTCGTTAATGGGCGTGGCCAAATAGTTTGGCCACGCCCCTTAAACATCAGCCCCTGCGGCATGTTTCACCGACATGCACGAAACTTGGTACACATATGTATCACACCCAGACGCACAAAAAAGCCTCTTGGACCCATTGCCCAAACCCAACAGGAAGTCAGCCATTTTGAATTTTGCGTCCATTTTTGGCGTTTCTCACGTGTCGTATTTTAACGAACTCCTACTACAGGATTGATCAGAACGGGTTCAAAATCACTGTGTACCATCTAGACAACATTATGATCAAAAGGTATTAAAGATTTACGCCCCCTTTGAAGGGTGTGGCCGTCAGGTGGCGGCGAAGTTTGATGTCTCGCCATGAAACACGAAATTGCCATAACTTGGGCGGACATGGTCCGATCCCCACCAAACTTCACAAGTGTCATAGAAGTCCTGGTCTGAACACATCCACGTGACAAGCAGGAGACATACTCACAGCGCCACCTAGCGGCGTCAGGAAGCGACGTCGAATTCCTTAAGGGGACGTCAAAAGGCCGTGACAATCACAGAGCCTCTTCGCCCGGGGCGAATCCTGCCACGAGGCCGCGGCCGCCGGCCCCCCCGAGTGGCGCGGGGGTGCGAGGGCCCGTAAAACGCTGCTTGCAGCTTTAATTACACTTATTACTTTGCACTAAAACATGCTGTTAAAAATGTTTTACGGATAGGTCACATTTCCAGCTTGGGACGCAATTTTTTCACCCATTTGCTCTCACTATGAGTTGCACATGCGCTTTTTGATCCTTTCAATACAAGAGATAGGAGCTTGGTGGGACGCACAGAACCTGCACCCTCAGTGTTCATCTGAATGCTGCTGGTTTATACATCATCAACCTCTGGGTGGCAGCAGAGAGGGAGAGGCTCAATCTATATCTGATAATTAATACAGCAGAGTGAGGTGTATTCATAGTTGGAAAAGTTAAAATCCATGAAGTCATTATAAACAATGTGTTGAGAGAGGAGAACATTAGAAGAAAAGCTCAGAGTTAAAGAACCTGATCAGCTGACATCATAAAGCAACAACAATCAGAAGAAGATGATAAACTCTCTGTGGAGAACATAGTGACAGTGTAACTCAGTCTCACAGGGGGGCCAGGTGATCTTCAGACAGGTGAGCTGTGCTGGATAAAGTATACATATAATTTCAGTTCAGTAAAAACACTAATACCACACTGTGAAAATACTCCACTACAAGTAAAAGTCCTGCATTTAAAACTTTACATGACTAAAAGTATGTAAACATCATCAGCTGTTCTCATTATGAAAAGTAAAAGTAACCACTGTGCAGTAAAATGCTGCATGAAGTACATGAATAAATGTACTTCGTTACATTCTCCCACTGGAGATGACAGAAACTGAATGTGTGGTGTTGGTAGTTGCTGTTTTGTGCAGAAAAGTGGGTGAGACACCTTAAAGTAGGTACTTTCTATAAAATTGTCAAAGACATTTAACCACAGAGTCACTGAGACATTTAGATGGCAGGTTTTAATTAATTAATTAATTTATTCTTAAATCTTGTTATTATCTAATAGGTTTTAGTGTTTTCATAATTTTCTTCCATTGTCTGAAGGTTTATGATTTCTTTCATACTTATTGAGGTACTTCTTGCTGACTTTAGTTTTTCAGCATAAATTGTGAAAAACATATATAAATTATTATAAAGGATTTGCACAAATTGAAGTGTCTTAATTTACAGTCGTGGACAAAATTGTTGGTACCCTTCCGTTCAAGAAAGAAAAACCCACAATGGTCACTGAAATAACTTGAAACTGACAAAAGTAATAATAAATAAACATTTACTGAAAATTAACTAATGAAAATCAGACATTGCTCTTAAATTGAGGTTCAACAGAATCATTTTAAAAAACAAACTAATGAAACTGGCCTGGACAAAAATGATGGTACCCTTAACTTAATATTTTGTTGTTGTGATTGTCCTTTTGAGGCAATCACTGCGACCAAAAGTGATTTCTGTAACTCTTAATGAGACTTCTGCACCTGTTGACAGGTATTTTGGCCCACTTCTCGTGAGACAAGTAAGAGCTCCAGCTGTTTCAGGTTTGAAGGTGCCTTCTCCAGACTGCATGTTTCAGCTTCTTCTACAGATGTTCAATAGGATTTAGATCAGGGCTCATAGAAGGCCACTTCACAATAGTCCAGTGTGTTGTTCTTAGCCTTTCCTGGGTGTTTTTAGCTGTGTATTTTGGGTCATTATCCTGTTGGAGGACCCATGACCTGCGACTGAGACCAAGCTCTCTTACACTGGGCAGCACATTTTGCTCATTTTGCTTTGTGGCTTGTCAATATGCTCTTTGGCAAATTCCAGTCTCACTTTTTTATGATTTGCTTTCAACAGTGGTGTCCTCCTCGGTCGCCTTCCATTAAGTCCACTTTGGCTCAAATAGTGACGGATGGTGTGATCTGACACTGATGTACCTTGACCTTGGAGTTCACCTCTAATCTCTTCAGAAGTTGTTCTGGGCTCTTTGGTTACCATTCATATTATCTGTCTCTTCAATTTGTCATCAATTTTTCTCTTGCGGCCACATCCAGGGAGGTTCCCTACAGTCCCATGGTCCTAAAACTTCTGAATAATATGTGCAACTGTAGGTGCTTGGAGATGATCTTATAGCTGTTACCTTTAACATGCTTGTCTATAATTTTCTTTCTAATCTCCTGTGACTCTCTCCTTAGCTTTCTGTGGTCCATGTTCATTGTGGTACACACCATGATACCAAACAGCACAGTAACTTTTCACCCTTTAAATAGGCAGACTAACTGATTACAAGTTTGAAGACACCTGTGATGCTAATTACAGGACACACCTTAGTTTAACATGTCCCTATGGTCAAATTATTTTCAATCTTTTCTAGGGGTACCATCATTCAGGCCAGTTTCATTAGTTTGTTTTTTAAAATGATTCTTTTGAACCACAATTCAAAAGCAATGTCTGATTTTCATTAATTTTTTATTTATTATTACTTTTGTCAGTTTCAAGTTATTTCAGTGACCATTGTTGGTTTTTCTTTCTTTACTAAAAGGGTACCAACAATTTTGTCCACATCTGTACTTTAACTAAGCAAGTTCCATCAGGTTCTAAAACATGTTCATTTAGTTGTGCAAGTACAAATAAAGAGACAAGACTGAGCACAGCAACAAGACACAAGGTTTCACCCCTCTTGGCTTTTTACATATTGATTATATGTAAATTAAATGTTTTTTAATCTGAATTTTATGTAATGGATCTGCACCAAATAGTCTGAATAAAGATGAGGATTTTTCTCCTCAGAGCACAATATTTTATTAAAGAAATAAACTGTTATTAACAATAATACTACTAAATAAATAGATGCATATAAATCGTAGCCTTTTCCTAAAATAGTGCTGGTTCTGTGGTGTTTGAATTTTAAATCTGTTGCCCGCAGTTCCATAGAAGCTACAATTGACTTGGAATGCTCAGTGGCTAGTGTATCTAAAAGCAGACCACAGTGATCTCCCAAAACATGAGCCAGTAACCATAACAATGGCAGACATCTGAGAGAGAGTGTCAGGTATGAACAGCTGGACTGCACCAGGCCCTGACATGGTCCACACCAACTGGCTTAAGAAACTAACTGCCCTCCATGAACGCCTGGCAACACAGATGAACCAATTACTGTACACTAATTGTACACTAAGCAAAGCGAGAGAGGCTGGGAACTGGTGAGCATCCAAGCCACCTCCAGGATGAAAAAACTAAGATCCACAAATACATCAGGAAGATGGCCTCCGAAGACTAGGTACTATGTGAATACCTCAGGCCAGCAGAAAAACAATAATATAGAGGACAGTCAACCATCATGGAGCGAAATGCCCCTACACAGCATATACCTACCAGTGGCTGGAAAAGGCTGGATTGAAAGACAGCACAGAAGCACTAATCATGGCAGCACAAGAGGAGGTAGTGAGTGCAAGATCAATAGAGGCAGAGGTCTACCACACCAGACAGGACCCCAGGTGCAGGCTATGCAAAGATGTTCCTGAGATGGCCTAGCACATAATAGCAGGGTGTATGATGCAGGCAGGAACAGTGCACATGGGACGCCATAACCAAGTGGCTGGCATCATGTACAGGAATATCTGCATTTGGTAGGGACTGGAAGTCCCTCAGTCAGAATGGAAGACAGCTCCTAAGGTGGTTGAGAATGACCAAGCCAAGATCCTGTGGGACTTTCAGATCCAGACTGACAAACTGGGGATGGCTAACCAACCAGACATTGTGTTGATTGACAAACAACAGGAGAAGGCTGTGGTGATGTAGCAATCCTGACTGGCAGCAACATCAGGAAGTAGGAACATGAGAAACTCGAAAAATACCAAGAGCTGAAAGAGGAGCTGGAAAGGATGTGAGGAGTGAAGGCAACAGTGATTCCAGTAGTGATCAGAGCACTGGGGTCTGTGACAAGCTTGAAGACAAACTTTAAGTTAACTTTCAACTTTATGGTGTATGAGGATTATTCATATCACACAGATCATGTAGGAATATAACAAAGTTGTTTTCTAAATACATACCCTCATTATTTCTCTCTGGCTCCTTTGAAGTGCCTCAAATCACTCCTCTTCATCAACTGGAACAGCAAAGAATGAATGAAGCGGCCTCATAGCTTCAGGCTGCTCTGTAGCCTGGTGGTACAGCAGTGGATACTGCTGCATGTCTTTCATAGAGAGCAGCAAGTGAACATGCTGTGGCTGGGGTGAGTATTGTCTTTTAGTGACCTCTGGGCTCTGTGCAGGCACCTCAACTCAGTGATATCACTGGTGTTTGGTAGATGGGTAGTTTTGACCTCCTGTCTTGGGCCATGCACATCCCAGTTTGTGATGTTTCTAGTTAGGATGTCTCTGTTGCTTGTCAGTAGAAGTTAACAAGCATTTGATAAGGGAAGTTTGCCTCTCTTGTGTAAGCCATTTCTGAGCTTTCTTTACCAGGAAGCTAAAAAGGTTCACCTGCTCCAACTCAGGTCCTCATCTGTGGATCTGTTGGTTCTGAATACCAGCTGGTGAGGTTCTGGGCTGGCTGGTATGGTGTTCTGTCTTGTGTCCCAATGTCCTGGGACAATCACACCACACACCACTTGACATTTGGTTAAGTTGATCTGGTTGTCTGAAATGAAGAAGCTGAGAGCAGTCATTGTCTCAAGGTATACTGCCCTTAATAAGTGCATTTCTGTCAAAAGTAATCTGTCCTTCAGTAACAAAGGTGATAAATAACAAATTGAAACAAAAATGTTGCAAAGTTTAAAGGAAGCAACTTGCCGCCACATCTGTATGTGCTGCTGCTATGTTTTACCATCCATCAGCTCCAGTCTCTAACTTTGTTAACCAAATCACTAAAAGCAAATAGAGTCTCAGTCCATAGCAGCTATTGCCAATGATGAGGGTGACAGGGTATATGACAACATGTTAATAAATGATTGTTTCAAGCATTTTTACACAAATCTATATTCCTCTGAACAGAAAGCTGATGCACCTTTTTGCTCAGATAAATCTTCCAACGTTATCAGAAGGACAGAAAAATCTTCTCAACGGTCCCATTGAAGTATTTAATGCCATTAAAAAACTCCAGAGTGGGAAATCACCAGGGCCTGATGGATTCTGTTGTGAATTTTATAAGGAGTTTCAGGACTTACTTATAGAACCGTTACTTGAAATGTTCAATCATTCATTCTGTAATGCAGAATTACCACAGACCCTTAAAGAGGCTAATATGTCACTCATATTAAAGAAAGGGAAATGTCCTGACTTTTGTTCCTCTTATAGACTGATTGCACTTTTAAATGTAGACCGAAAATTGCTTTCTAAAATTTTAGCAATGCGCTTGGAGGGTTTTTTACCCATACTAATTAAAGAGGACCAAACTGGTTTCATAAAGGGCAGAAACTCAGTTAACAACATTAGACGTCTCTTTAATGTTATTCAGGCCTTTAAACAAAAATCTATAGACGGTCTGGTGCTTACTCTGGACGCAGAGAAGGCATTTGACCGAGTTGAGCGGCCTTTTCTATTTTACACATTGGAAAAATTTGGTCTTGGTGATAATTTTGTCAAATGGGTTAAAATTATCTATAATGACTCGCAAGCTGCTGTTTTGACTAACGGGTTAAGGTCAGGCTACTTTCGTACATATAGAGGAACTAGACAGGGCTGCCCTTTATCGCCTCTCCTATTTGCATTGGCCATTGAGCCATTGGCAGAGGCTATACGACGAACACCTTCTATTCATGGATTACAAATTGGAGAGGTATGTCATAAAATAACTTTATATGCTGATGATGTCCTAGTGTTCATATCTGACCCTGAGACATCAGGGTCAGATTCGGCAAAATAAGACAAGACTTAGAGCGCTGGAACTCTCTTCTTGTTTCCTGGTTAGGATGCATAGCCCTGATAAAAATGAATATATTGCCTAGATTGCTTTATCCCATTCAAATGATCTCTATACTGTTTTTGAATAGGGTTCTAAAAGACTTGAATGGATGGCTCAGTTCCTTCATATGGAGCAAACGTAGGCCTAGACTTAAAATGGCAGTGCTGCAGCTGCCAAGTTCTATGGGTGGTTTAGATTTGCCAAATATTAAAATATACCAACTGTGTGCTCACTTGAGATTTATATCTGAATGGGTAAAGAATGACGCTTCCTCTATATGGCTGGATGTTGAGACATCATTATCAAAATGTAGATTACAGGATTTATTATTTTTCAAGAATTTTAAAAACATAAGAGATAATTGTGCCAACCCAATAACAATGAATACTTTTAAGGCATGGCGATCAGTCCGCCGTCTAGAGGGGAGATTCAAATTAACTTCCACATTTACCCCAATAACTAATAATCCTGAATTTTTTGCCAGGAACATTTGATCCTGGTTTTCAACATTGGGATTAAAAAAACATTAAAAAAATGGGAGACTTGTTTTCAAACAACAGTCTAATGTCATTTGAGCAATTGAAAGAGAAATACCAGCTCACAAAACAAGATTTTTATCGTTTCCTACAAATAAGGCACTATATTACTAAGAGTACAACCCTTATAATTTATCCTGAGATATCTGCTGTTGAGAGAATGCTGTTTCAACAACCACAGAAGGTGTCTTTGAGTTCATTATATGATGTAATGAGTGACATGTCTCCTACAAATACACAGGGGATCAAGGGTGTGTGGGAGAGAGAATTGTCAGTGACTATTAATGAAGAGACATGGAAAGACATTTGGAGTCAAGCCAAAAATATATCCATCTGTACTCGGACAAAAGCAATCCAATTGAAAATTATACATAGAATATATATATCTCCTAGGCGCAGACATTCTTTTGACCCCTCACTTTCTCCTCTGTGTCTTAAATGTAAAACTGAAATGGGTACTCTCACCCACTGCCTGTGGACATGTTATAAATTACAACGGTATTGGTCTGAAGTATTATGTGAAATGGAAAAAATATTTGATAAGGACTTAGAAATGGATCCAATGTCTTTGATTTTAGGTTTACCAAGCAGAAATGTGACTAATGCGGCCAGCAAAAGGCTATATAATGTTTTGACATTTGCTGCTAGAAAAAATATATTAGTCCACTGGATTAGTGATAAGGGTCCTTCTGTTAGTGGCTGGCGTAAAGTGACATTTGAACTGATCCCTCTGGAATATCTTACATGTATCTTACATGCTAAAGTGAAGCAATTCTACAAAATATGGCAGCCCTATCTGAAATATATTGGACCTGATCTGTCCTCCATGATCTTACAAGGAGCCTCCTAAACATCAACTCTTATATTCTGTGATTATGCATCCTAAGTTTGTTGATGTGAGCTGTTTTCCTTTTTGTTTTATGTTTGTGTGTGTTTGTATTATGACTGTTATGGAAAACACAAAAACCCAATAAAAATATTGTGAAAAAAAAACAAAAAACAAATCACTAGAATTATAGGCCATAAAACCAAAACAAGCCTGTAAACAGATGATCAAACCTAGGACACCAGCTCTACCTCTTGAATCAAACTTATTAGAACTCTTCTGTTAATGAGGATTTGTCCAGCTATATTAAACCCTAGCATGCGTTGCATGTCATTATTACCTTTTTGGTCTTTCTGCTCTGTAGAACCATCTCTCCCTCTCTTTGTTTTCCTTCTCTCTCCACTCTCCCCTCTGCAGGCCTCAGCTTCTGATGCCAGCAATCAGCTCAGTATGGCTGACCTTGTAGTAATACAGCCAAGCTAAATTAACAGCTTGAAATGAAAAGGAATCAAATAAATGAACCAGTGTTTCTTTCAAATTCTTCCATTATTTCCCCCTCATATTGTTGTTGGTTTGTTCAGTACAAACAGCTCACACATGAACCAAGAATTAAAAGCTTTACTAATGGTAATTTGTCACGCTGTCAGTGAATCAAATCTGTATGTATATATATGACAGCAGGCATACTTCACCCTCTTGTCATTGTAAGGACCATGCCTCCATTGGGTGTAAAAGTGGTGGCATAAAATTAAAACTGGCGACACTGTGCCTGCACATTTAACATTGAACAATGAAATAAAAAAAAAAATGTTTACAATTTTCTTTACTTCCCAAAAGAGCAAAGGACAGTAAAGGAAGAGATTTGTGGCTTCAGGAAGTCCTTTCTGTGGGACCTGATGAGTTAATGCATGCATCTATTAGAAACTTTCCTCACATGCTAATCAGTGATGTTACTGAGTAAATGACTAGTCTCAATTGTGCCTATAAATCAAAGCAAATCAGAAAAGAGTCTTACTGATAGAGTAAGTAAGTTTTTACTGTGAAGAAATATAGCCCTACCATAAAACATCTGCTTTTAGAATGGAGTTTGGTTTAACAGTCTGTCCAGTCTGTCAGACCACTGGGAGCAGAGTCTATTTCAGCATTAATAACTGACCTATCCTCTAATGATAACCTTGTCTCAACTGAGTTGTAGGTACCGGTCCATGCTTTAAATTTGTCAGACTTCCCTGTGTGATGTCTGTCTGACATTCAACTCAGAGAGTTCTGAACCCTCCTTGGTATTTATTAAACTGCTGTGCCCACGCTATCAACACAATAAAGCATAGATAGGTCTTCTTGGTTTAGCGAAATCACGTACCCATAAAACATTGCAGCATCTGCACTGATACATTCAAGGTAGCATGTCACTATAGGAACATCAATGAGGTGCTTGCTGATCCTGATCTAGGTCCATGTATGTGCTTGTATGTGGTTGCTGAATGGTATGAGTCACTGGCCTGTCCTGTTTGATATAGGCCTATAGGAAGGCAGAAGCCTTTATGAGATGCTGTGTGATTTGCTGAATAGTGGGCAACATATGGCTTTATAGAAGTGTAAATATGCCCAAGCGTGTTGCAGTACCACTATGCACAGGACATCTGATGTACCTCAATGCCACTGCCGTAAAACAGCAAATACTAGATCCTACTGAAATGTATTCAAAGTAATAGTTTTCATAAAACAACCCACAGACAGTGTCTATAAGATAACTTTGTAAACTGTGCTGCATTGCAAGCTTGGCTGCAATGCAACTGACTAAAATAAAAGAGTTTGTGTAATGTCTCCATGTTCCCACAATGAGAACAAAGTTGTAGTAAGGATTATTTTGTAATATTTAGGATAATAAGAAAGCTGGGTCATAACAAATATCTTTTCTTTGTAAATACTAATATATGGTCAATGAGGGGATGTATTACAGACAGGGGATATTGAGGAGAGTTACATCACTGTTGCTCAATCAGACATCTTGCTGTCTTGCAAGCTGTTTGTGTTGGTGCACACCCTGGCACTTGAGGTGTCTGAGCATACAACCGTCTGACTTGTATATTGCACTCTGATGACACACAAACACACTGACAGTTTCATGTGCTCACACTCGGACTGACTTTTCACCCATATACACTAACGCTAGCTGGCTGTACTCCCTGCGTGGTCATTTGGACGATTATGACTTTATCCAAAAGTATGCAATGTTCATTTAGTTGCATTGCATCATTAACTTCTGTATGGAAACAGGTCTGAGGGGAATAGTTCCAGATCTATGATTGACCGATTTCAAAAAGCTTCTTTTTAAACTTCACACCTGTCTATGGGGCTTTGATACATTGCATATTCATATTAGCATTTAATCCAACAATGCTATGATAACATTGATGAAATGCTCTCAATATAGTTTGATTTTAACATAGGAATTATGCATTCAACTCCTGCATTAAGCTCCAGTTATTGATAAAATGTTGGGACTTAACTTGGTTCATACTGGCCTTAAAACTGAGTGAAGAGTTTTGCCATCATACAGCTGTCATCACTCTCACTGGAGGAAGACTTTGGGTCCTGCTGGCTCCTCTCCTCCTCCTCCTCCTCCTCCTCCTCCTCTTCCTCAGTCTTTTGAAGTTCTCCCCCTCTCCCGTCCCTCCTAGAAGTGTTGTTTAAATACAGAGGAGCATGTCTCAGAGGTCCCACACTGTTGTTACCCGGCTGTTTTCAGCCGCTCTATAATTGCATAACACACATACACCAGCTGGGCGAGGAATTCACAAGGCTAACTTCAAAGCCTGCTTTTAATATATTACTCCATAGTTTTGCTTTTCTCCCCTCTGTGCTGTCTCCCCTTCATCCATCTTTTTTCTCTGTCTTTCTCAGAGTATGAGGAGGAGTGGAGCAGCTGGGGCTCCTGTAGCGTCACTTGTGGACAAGGCACCCAGAAACGCACCCGTTCCTGTGGCTACGCATGCACGGCGACTGAGTCACGCTCATGTGACCTGGAGAGCTGTGCTGGTAAGAAGAAACTCTTGTGATGCTTAAAAGTCCAGCACAGACTAGAATGCTGACTGTGGACTGGTAGCTGGAGAGGTGCTAGTTCATCTCCTGGGCACAACAACTCAAACTCTAAAAAATTTTTAGATGAGCTACCAAGTGACTGGAATACTCGCATTGAAAAGTGCCACATGAGCATATTTTGGCTTTTTTTTTAGATACTGAGTCATTTCCTTACAATATTGATTAACCACACTGTTCCCCAATATTTTTTTTGACAACTAATTTAATTTTGTGCTCAATCTTAAAAATTTTAAACTGTGGCTAGAATGGAACTATGACCAGTATGATTATAGATGTCATGTCACCCTTCAAACTTGCACAGGCATCTTGTCATGCATCTTTGTCACCCTTGACCCTTAAGCCACTCCCTCTCCAGTGACAAGACATTAGTTGGAGAGTAAAGCACCTGGTAGCGTCAGTATCGTCATGGGATTTTGTGAGTCGTGCATCAATGATGGTGCAGTCTCAGCATCATGGGACAGGATTATTAAAGAGTGTTCCCACTGGAATGTTGCATTAGCTAGTTAGATGAGGGATGTAGTTTGTTAGCCACAGAATAGTGTGAGTCACTGGATGTAAAACTGTGGGTATAAGCCTGCCAGTTGTCGCTTGTTTCAGGTGGCATATCTTCTGTCTGTGTTGGATTAATATCATGCTATAATTCAAAACAGAACAAAAAAAACTCTGAAAGTTTGAAACTCAGGGTATGCAAACTTGAAATCTAATTTAAAAAAAAAGGGTTGCCAGCTTTAAGTTTTAAAGCCTTGTTTAAAGTTTTTATTGGCTGGAGAAAAAAAATCTAATCTTTGCAAACATTTTGTATTTTAGTTTCATTTTAAATCTCTGCAACATTTTTTTCTTCTTCACAACTTGAAGTGAAGTTTGATGTAGATTTGCACCCATAATGCAGTCTGTTCTTTCAGACCTGAGTTTTCAGGCTTACAATCCTTCTTAATTCAGCTAATCATCTTTCTCTTAGGAGAAGGGGGGGCCTCAACATTAGCTGGCTAAACACTGCTTTTATTTTTTCTCTAGGAAAATAATTGTGCCAATTTATTATATTTTATTATTTTTTCAGGCAAGAAAGTAACCATGTAGATTCCCAACATATGGTCAGTTTATCCAAATGACCAAAAAGCTAGTTGCTCTCACATTTTCTTTTGCTGTAATTTAGCCTTTTTAATGCTGGGGCTGCCTCCCCACATGCAAATAATACACCAAAACAAGTTCTTGCCCAACACTATTTTTCAAGACCACTGTCACTGCATTTTGGGCTTAATGCCGCCCAAGAGAGCTGGGATTGGTTTAAAGAAATACAAACCAGGTTTTTTCAGCCCATAGCAGCTTGGTCATGTGCCGAGCCAGACCTTTCTCCAGTGTTGAGTACTAAACTAGCAACTAATGTCTCTTAATGTCCTACAAAAGTCAATGCTTCCCTCTCTCACTTCATGCTCTGGTATGGCCTTTGAAGCCAGACCAGCGTTGCTATAACCAGTGAGACATAAACAGTTGATTAGCCAAGCAACATGTGGAAGAGGGTGGGGAAGAGTCAGCAAACAAGTAAGCTGGAGCAGACACCAGGTGGCATAAGGGCATGATGGTCCTGTAAAATAAATTTTCAAAACATCTTCATGAAGGTCTTTACGTGCAGACTATGTGCAGACAAATGTGCAGTGGTGGAAAGAGTACTGAAAATCCATACTCAAGTACAAGTACTGTTACATTACTGAAATATTACTCAGTTACAATTAAAAGTACTGGTGTTGGAAAATTACTCAAGTACAAACTATTTGTCTCAAAAACTACTCAGAGTATTAGTTACTTTTAACTGTTGATTTCACCGTCACCTCTCCAAACTAGGTTTACAATTTTTGTTACAATGTTTGTTTTGTGTGTCAAACGCTAACAATCGATTATTCATTAATAATTTGTAAGATACAAAATGTGCCCCCCCCCCAATTTTCCATTTTTTAAAGTGTTTTTTGGGTAATTTTTTCCTCATTTCAAGTCCAAGTTTAATTTTCCTTATTCAACAAATGGCTCTGCCAGAAAAAACAATGTCAAAATAGAAAATATTGATCAGTGTTTTACAACTCAAAGATATTCTTTGTGCGACCTGTTTTTCAGTTGACAAGATTGTGACATATATGTCCTGGTTTTCATTCATTGTGATCAGATCACCTGATTGGCTATTAAAATGTAGATGAAATGTTTGGATGTTGATTCAAATTGTACTCAGTACTCAACTATGGGTTTAAAAGTCATTAAGTAGATTACATCTTACAATGAATACTTAAGTACAAGTAAAAGCACAGACATGAAAATCTACTCATAAAAGAACAAGTACCCCAAAAACCTACTTAGTTACAGTAATTTGAGTATTAGTAATTAGTTACTTCCACCCCTTCAAATGTGTGAGCAGGTCCTTGAATGTAGACACCTGATGTAGTGTAACCTGAACCGTGTCCACTTTCTGCATCAGCATTTATTTTATGTCCAACCCTTGAAGCTCACACAAATCAAGGTATAAGCAATCTAAACACCACAGAGGCTGCAGCCATATAAACATCTATGTGAGTGTGTGTGTGCGTGTGTGTGTGTGTATATATGTATGTATGTATATTAGGGGTGGCTGATATGACCTAAAATTCTTATCACAGTATTTATTTTGTTTTTCATGGTGACAATATTATATCACAGTATTAAAAAATATAAAGGATATATGCACAAAACATGATTCTACCTGATAAAAAAGACAAACGTGTTTATTGGCTTCAAATAGGAATGAAAACAAGGTTTAGTGCTTTTGTGAAGAGTATTCTGCCCCATAATCTAGGTTAAGTAGCACATGTAATGTGATTTAATCTCAGTTAGACATGGGCTGGATTAGACATCTCAGCTGGATTTATTTGATAGAAAACCCAAAGTATATAAGTAAAATAGTCAGTGTACCACAGGGCAGGTCTGTCATTATATTTACATACAGCAGCAGCAGACACACAGAAGCAGCAGAGCAGGTGGGGGGGTGGGGGCACTTTTAACAACAAAACCAGCTGAGCTGTGCAGTGGTGTTAAGTTCCACAAAAAGTAACATGATGTACCATGTCAACCTACTACTCTTTTTATTTATCAGGCTTCAAAATAGGCTTAACGTCCACACAATTTCTCTCGACTGTTCCTCAACAACCTGTTTCAACAATACATGTCCATATCATCCCAGCACCTGTGCGCGAAGGTAAACTGCACCACTGCTCAACAAGTTGTTTGCTGCTACCTGCACCAGTCAGCTTTCAACATATCTCAACTTAATAGAACGACTGTGAAAAACACCTAATGACTTGTTTTAATTAATTTTATTAGTTTCTAATATGAAGACTTGTAAAATAGCTCTTCCATAAGGCTGTTAAGTCAGACAGCGACAGGTCTCAGGTGATAAACTTGGCAGTTGCAGCAAAGTTCAAACTGCTGTGCAGGTTATTTTTATTCAAAAGCTGAAGAATGTGAATGCGGAATACCACCAAATAAATATGATTAGTGTTTTTTGAGTGTAGGTGAGGTTCTACCTTATAGTGTGCTTCTGTTTTAGGGTAGAAAATGTCTTGTTTTGTAAAGAATATCAATCCCTAGTGTGCAACCCTGTACACGCATGGTAATTTTTATATGCTAAAACATTTGTCACAGTAATGAAAGTATAGCAAAATCTGTGTCTTGGCTGAGTGTGGCACTCCCACATACATTGTTCCTAGCTGAAACGAGATTTAAAACTGAAGCAGCTGTTGATGACTTGTGGTAAGAGTCATGAGAAGTGAGGTATTAATGGTCATATAAAACAGAGCAGTCAAAAATAAAATTAGTGCCTCATAGCTGTATGACTCCATCAACCAGCCAACCTTATTATTTATGTTGTGAATATGTTGAAGGAATTTAATATGGAAGTTATAATTATTTTTTTACCAAGGAGGACTGATAGAGAGCTGAACATGGTGATGTCACAGTAAAATTGACCTTTGACCTTTTGCTTCAAAAAGTGTGAATCACAGAGGTCCATGTATGTATGTATGTATGTATGTATGTATGTATGTATGTATATATATATATATATATATATATATGTAGTACATATCGGAGCAGGGGTGGATATCGCATATCTATGTTTTTTTTTTTTTTAAGCACAGATACCAGTGATGCTAAATGCCATAGCGTCTTTACATAGTGCAAAACTAAAACTGAAAAAACAAATGCAGTGTTTCATATGTACTATTGATGTTGTGTTCATTAATGTGTATGTAAAAGGCCAGTATGTTTGTTTGTTCATGTGTGTCAAGATATAAGGGAATGACCTTTCAATGAGTTTCTCCTTTCTTTCCTCTGTCACATAGACACTGTGGGTTCAGCCACTGTACTGACGCCCATCCAGACGACCAACATTACAGACCCACTGGACACAAGTATGTATGAATTGTGTGTATTGTTCTGTGCCTTCGCATAATCATCAGGTGTTGAAATTAATCATTTTTAAGATTCATCGTGATGCGGACGTGGACGATTCTGCATCGATGCAGTGACAGAACTTAATCGATTATAGAATTGAGACAATCATTTTGATTTTCCAGCCGCAGCTGGACAATAAAGTTCCAAAGTTCAAAGTTCCAAAGTTCCAAAATTCAAAATAACTTCCTGGTAGTAACCAGCACTGTAGCAACCAGCGCATAGCAACCAGCACCGTAGCAAGCGCAATATGGCAGAGGGAGGAGAAAATCAAGAGCAAGTGATAAAAAACACACCTAGTCTTCTAAAAGCAGATCTCTGGGCACATTTCAGATTTTATGAACTTGCTGGGAAGCACGAACTGGACAGGACACACGCTGTGGGTAAAATCTGTCACACAAAAATCAAACACCTTGAAAATACCACTAACTTGAGAAACCACGTTAGCCATTTTTCACTCTGAGAAGCTAATGCCTGGCACCGTTAAGAAAACAGCGGACCCAGCCAAGAATTGATGAGATGCTGTCAACCTTTAATTTAGACTAGTCAATCAATAAGAAAATACTCAGAAAGCAGTTAAAATTGAACACAGCTTACTAACTGATAATGTTAAACACTGTCTGAAAAATACTGTCTATTAAGAGTCATTTAAAGCAGTTAATCACAGTCTACAGTCACCCAATCGTATTTTAAATGTGCCGTGCAATGCAAACATTGCACATTAACCTACAAAATATGACAGTATCTCACTAAATGCTTCACCTTTTCAGACAGAACAAGATCACAGTGTCTGGGGTTAAACAACATTGTTAACCTGGAGCTGACGTTAGCTGCCAGCCTGCTACACAGTGTGGAGAGCTAGTGGCAGCAGCTGCTCTGTCTGTAGGATAATGTCAGTGTCTGTGCTTAATGTGGTCACACATCACTCCAGTCCAGTGGTTATGGATCAGATTATTCTGTCACAGCCTACACTTAACTTTATTTAAATTTCTATATCAAAATACTGCAAAGCCGTGCTGGTTTTACAAGCTGTCATCTGTCCAACTCTGCTGATTAAAGACATCCAGGACTGGGTGGGCGGCTATCACGGCATACGTGCTGGGCCGGGTTTGGTCTGTAAAATGGTGAAAAATGTTGAGCATTGTTTTCCAAAGTCCAAGTTGACATCCTCAAATGTCTTATGTCCAAAACACAAAAATATTCAGTTTACTGTCATAAGAGGACTCAATAAATCAGACAATATTTACATTTGAGAAGCTAGAATCAGAAAATTTGGACACCTTATGATAAAAGGTGTCTCTTCTGAGCATGCTGAGAACCATTGATGAAACACCAACCCTGCCTCCCAGAAATGTTTGTATTGCTTTTTAGTTTCCATTTTATTGCATTCCTGTTTCTCCGTGCCAACCAGAAAATATGATAGTTCTTCTCACTCTGCTGACATAACAAAGGATACAGCAGCAGAGGAGAACACAATCTTCTGTTGGACATTTTCGCTCTCAACTGTCCATCCGCTATAGAAAGCAAATATATAGGGCACTACATTTTACATGTTTTCTGTAAGATCAGCCAAAGTTTATTTCATTCCAGAAATAATAATGTTGAGACTTTCTCTTATAAATTCTTAACTTTGTCCTATTTTCATACCTCCCACCCCCCAACCCAGATGTAGACAGCTGTGAGAAGTGGCTAAGTTGTAAGAATGCCTTTCTCCAGAAGTACCTGCACCAAGTGCTCACAGAGCTTCCTGGCTGCCCCTGCTCCTACCCTTCTGAGGCTGTTTACAGTGCCATCAACATCCAGGACACCAAACTTCAGAAGACCTACCGCTGGAGAGACGCAAGCGGACCCAAAGAACGCCTGGACATCTATAAACCTTCAGCCAGATTCTGCATCCGCTCAATGTTGTCATATGACAGCACAACGCTGGCCGCACAGCACTGCTGCTATGATGATCAGATGAGACTGATTACACGAGGGAAAGGAGCAGGAGTGCCAAACTTAATAAGTACAGAGTTCTCACCAGAGCTGCATTACAAGGTGGATGTACTACCCTGGATCCTTTGCAAGGGGGACTGGAGTCGGTTTCACTCAGTAAGGCCACCCAATAATGGGCTGGACTGTGCAGATAACCCCCCTGAACAAGTGTTTCAGTTGGAACTTAAGGAGGCTGGGGAGTACTGACATTGTCGGATTGTCAAGTCACAACAAGAAGGGAGGGCAACAGTGAGACAAACATGGTGGTTGGTGCTTCACTTTACCATTTCTCTCGTCCCTTGCCTCATCCTGCACAAGCACAGAAAAACTTAACTCTGGTGTTAATGCAGTGTTTCTGTGGTGCATTTGCCAGGTGTGAACTCCTGCCAGCTTAAGTATTTTGGTGCAGTAGCAGTGTTGTTCTGCATTTGCATCAATTCACACTTAAGTAACTGTTTTTTTAAATGGACATAACTTTAAATTTATATAAAACTATGAATGGAAGACGTAGAAAACCAATACTGGTGAAGCTGTTTTATACACATTTGGCAACTGTTCACAGCAAGAAAAATGAAATCACCCTGGTGTTGGAAAGAATATAGGGCCTCATGCAAACACATTTTTGTGTTATTTTAAATTTCTCTTACTTTTTGTCGTACGAAGGGCTCAACATGTGTGCACATGCCACGTCAGATTCAGCAAATGCTCATAACCTCAGATACCTGAATACATGATCTGCCTGTGTGTATTTGAGTGCGCATCTATGAGACTTAAAAATTAGCATAAGTAAGTAAGCATATGAGTTTCAGAGATCCATAAAGGGAAATCATTTTAAGTGGTGTTAACGCCATGTTACCTGGCAGTTGTACTGTCACTGAAATAAAGAGGAAACAACTATTAATGATGGTAGGCTTCATGTTTAAATTCACAAGTATATTATTATATTATAATTTGTAATTTATTTTCAAACTAACTGTCTTCAAACTAATGAAATATTCAGTCGTTAGTGAAAAACTTAAGTTTAGATACCAGCTGACCAACCGCACATGACTCTACGACACATCTGGACCTCATAAATTGTGTTCGTATCTCAAGAAAATTCAAAACACAAGAAAACTAGTGAACACAAGTTCTCCTGCATCACTTGTGTGCACCACTTAACTCTCTTGTATTTTAATAAAGATGCCAGCCAGCGCCAGCATTTTCGACAAAATTCACTGATTTTTCAACACCCACATAATATTCAGTTCCATGAATATGTTAATATGGAATATGTCAAAAGAAAGAACAGATCTTCTAGTTTCACACACAAAAAAGTTGTATTCTCACTTCATTCATTTTTACCTGTTAGAATGTGCTGAGTTGAGTTGAATGTCTCTGATGGCAGTAGTGTGTCTGTACCGTATGAATGTGAGTTTGTGTATAGAGGATGAGCTTATTTATTGGCCCTGAACTATTTTAATCACATCTAGTGTCCCACACAACCAATAAAGTCAAATGGACCTTTTGATTATAAGTTGTCTACTTGTTTATACTTACAGAAAATTGCACAGAATTATTGCCAAAGCATGCCTGGAATTTTCCACATCTGCCATGTCTGGATTTCCTAGACCATATGCATGCGTCCACAGCAGAAAAACATACAGCCTGTTTTATGTTCCATAAAATGCAGGGTGGTATCACTGTGTATGTTTTTTCCTCATCTTGCAATTTTTTTTACCAGTGTTACCTTCTGTAAACCTGCATGTTAATTGATGCATAACTATCAAATGAACCTGTGACTTGATGGGGCCTGCATCGCCCTCTCCCTCTTCAATTCACAACTGGCTTTCTGCAGTCAACTCCCTATGCTGTCAACAAAAGGGTCATAGACATCAAGTGGGCCCACGTGACTTACTCCAAGTCCTCTGGTGATAACAAACTCAGGCTGGTTATATTCAGGCTGCTCTGTTATGCTGACAGGAATGCTACTAAGGATGCTTACCGAGCACTGGACTCATCCCTCACCTAGCTCCTGCTGTTTGTTGATTATTCCCCACACACCTCAAGAGGCAATCATTGCTCCTATCATGAAAGAACCACAAAGAAAGGGAGTACAGAACATTCTGCTGTATTCTGCCAAGTTGAAGGTCTCCCACAATAAAGTGACCCACCTGTTTGATTCTCCCAATGAAACCCAGAAATTCACAGAGGTTTCCTCATCCTATCCTCCAGAGGGCCTCTCCCCACTCTCCCCATCCATGAGCTGAATTTTCTCAAAATATGTATTTGCATGCTCACTTACACATCCTTACGCATTATAACAACTCATGCAAACATGCCCCCCTTCTTTGTGTCAACATCTAAACCCACACTTTCTCTGGACAGAAAACAGTTCTCTTAGTCTTTCTCATCTACTCGTAGACCCTTTATTTCCCATAAACTTACACACAAATGTACTTTTTTTGTGGTGAATATTTTAAATGAATGATGCTGATTGACACTAAGATTCAGCTTAAAAGAGGGACTGACTCTGACCCCGACTCTTGGCAAAATGACAATCAAAAATTGCATATCTGTCACAGGCATCCTAAAACACAGCAAAAGTGGATGTGTGGGGATGAATTAGAGTTTTTTTTTAAAGTGGTTTAACAGTACATCTGGATTGAATACCATCTTAGTCAAGCTAGCGTCATTTTATTTCTGACTCGCCTTTAGTGGGACTTGAAAGGAAACTACAATCTCTCTGCCTGATCCACAAAAAGGTGATCTTCTGGCCTGATGGTGTAAATTAATTTATCATTGATTTATTAATTTATCTACCTCTGAATTAGTCAATCTGAAAATCCTGCATCATATACAAGTATCTCCCAACTTTATTATCTGCACTCTATCATCTCTAATTTGTGATCCAGTGTGTGCTCAGATCAAGACAACCTAATAAGGTTCCTGTGTTGATTTAAACTCATTCTCATTCCCTTTGGTGTTAGAGCATGTTTGCACTCAGTTGTTCCGTTGAAGAGCTGGCTTGTGTTGAAATATTTTCCTTTCCCCCCAGTTGTTGCATTCCTTCAAACACAAGCCTTGAGCATTCTTTGATGCTGTGGGAGAAGAAAGGTGAAAAGTGAAACTGTTGATGGAGGAAAATGAGACTGAATGGTGTGTGTGTGAGAGAGATAGTCGCTTTGACAGGAATAACAGAGATGTCTAGTTTACCAAATTAAGTGCAATTTTCCTCATATTTTCAATTTTCCTTGACAGTTAATGGAAAGTTAAGTGAAACAAAAGATGGGAAAAAGAATGTGTGAGGAGAAGCCACAGGAAACTGTCACGCCTAAGCTGATAGATTGACCCCCCGTGCGCACGCACACACACAAACGCAGACACATGAACTCTGTTTTGAGCTCTTTTCCTCCTCATTCCTTCCTTCCTGCTGCTGCTGTTCTGAAGTTTGTTTGCTGTTCAGCTATGAGTTAAGACACTGACCTGACAGTGTGTTGTTTTAAGGACTTAATCTGATTGTAGGTTATTGTAGGTTGGTTTTGACTGATATTGAGTGTCTGTTAGAGACAAATGAACACTGTGAGCTTTGCTGGACAGGATGGTCTCTACTTAATTCACAGACACATGCATTTGGATTGGTGTTTTATTTTCTTCTTTCTCATGTTTGTTTTTATCTCTTTCTGTGTCCATCTGTCAGTCTGTCTCAGGCCAACTGGCCTCTCAGTTGGCTGTCCCTGATTATAAGATTAGATGCTCCAAAACACATAAAAACATTGTAACTTACAGATACATAGTTTCCATATTTCATGTGTAAATACTGTACACACTACATTGAGGCACACACACATATACAGGCATATTTGCT